>NC_143517.1:41579986-41879986 GCF_031878675.1 Megascapheus bottae
CCCTTTCAGAGTCTCTAGTTAACATTCATGACTAAAAGCTCCAAGAAAGGCAGGCATCCTGCTTGTTTCATTTGCCACCACAACCCTGGCATGGGTTAAGGAACATAATAGGTGCTTAATCAATAAATGTCAGTTGAATACAGGAGGAAGGGAGTAGGAAGAAGGAAAAGCAAAGAAGGAAGCAAGGACGCAAGCTCTAAAAAGAAAACCATCAGTCTGTGATCTGAGCACTGGTGGCTCATGTCTATAATCCTAGCTACTCAGTAGGCTGAGATCAAGGATCATCACAGTTCGAAGCCAGCCTACACAGGAAAGTCTGTGAGATTCTCACCTCCAATTAATCACAAAAAGCCAGAAGTAGAGCTGTAGCTTAAGTGGTAGAGCACTAGCCCTGAGTACAAAAGCTCAGGGACAGTGCTTAGGCCCAAAGTTAAAAGGTAAAGGCCTAGATCTTAATGCTGTGGTCCCCTAAGAAATATTAAAGCAGCTTTCTATGTGTTCCTGGAAATTTAGAAATCCTGAATAAGAGGCAAAACATGCCACATCAGCTCAGTCTGTTCAGACCACAGATAAATGGGCACAAGTGCCCAGAGAGAAAAACCTCAGAGAAATATTAGAAAGGCAGCTTTTTTATTCCAGAAAATTCCAGAAGTGGGAAAGGACATATGACAACTGGTTGTAGGATACTGTATGAAATCACTAGTAAGAAAACCAGAATGGCATCATTCCAGAAGTATTCATTCTCAGAAAATTTTCTAAAACATAAAAATTTGCTAAAATCTAACAAAAGTCATAAGACCCTTGGAGGGAATGCATTTTTCAGCCAGAATGATCAGACATTCAGTCCACGTTCAGTCTGTCAGTCACTGTGTGTCAGCCACACGATCAATGCTAGGAACACAGAAAAGAACAGGAAAGAACAGACAACGGCCCAGCTCCCATTCTGCTTACAGCAATCCCCAGGCAACTTTAAGGAAGGTCAGGAAATGAAAAGCACTGGGCAGAGAATAAAATGAGGTGGGGGGGGGGAGGTTTACAGGTCTTGACTAAGTATGAGAAACATCAGTTCTCTGCAGAGAAATCATGCTACCAACTCATAAAACAATAGAACAAAAGCAAGAAGTCATTGTAAGTTTACTCAATAAAGCCAAAAGCAAACCCAGCAGCAAACCTAGTTTTCCAGCCAATCTCAATGTCACAGAAATGCCCAATAGTTTCTAGGTGGGGGGTAAGGGGGAATGTGAAAATCAGAAAGTTGGCCGGTGTGGCTTTTGTGTAGTAACCTGACTTTCATGCCATCTTACCCTCACACTCAGGGAAGGGGTTGCTGGCACATTGCTGTGAAGGCTTGGCAATTAGGAGGGACAAATCACAGGGTTGAGCTCAAGCCAAAGCTGGAAGGAGCCCCAGAAACCCCACATCAACCATGGCATGCCTGGAGGCTACCACACACTGGCAAGACAATGAAGTGCACAGCCTGTAGCTCTCATACAATCGATCACCTTGCTCCATCTCCAAGGCAGAGGGGAAGCTGAAAGCTCCCAACCACACAGGCCCCTTCCTCTCCATCATAGTCCTGGGTTGGACTTGGCCAACTCCATCCATAGGGAAAACTGGAGACCAGGAGGCACAAAAAGATAGGGAACACACTGCAAACATTTTTAGTTCCCAGAAGAAGACAAATCAGGACCTGAATTAATTCTGTATGTACTGGAAAAGATGATGATGGCTTGTTCAAGGCCTATAATCAGACCCATACTTTGCAGGAAAAGTGCATATGGGTAAAGGAAGAGTCTTGAGAAACCTGGAGAAAGTGGCCACAAAGCTAAGTATTTAGAAAAAAAAACTGCTAGACAATGAAAATTACTGAGAAACAAAAGAAATTTAGGAAACACAAGACAATCTTCTTCAAGAACATGCAAAAAAAGAATCAACTTTCTCTCTATGGAAAGACTCAGAATGGCCTTTGAATGGAAATGGTGTAGATTTTACCTATGGACCAGACAAAGAACTTTTCACATGAGTCATGCCAGGCAAAAAATAGACCAGGTTAACCCTGTTGCAAAGGATTGAGTCATTGGTAGCATTAAGCACACACAGATTAAGTAGCTGTGATGAGCCCAGGCCACTGTAAGCCTATGACGTCATGCTTTCTCCCCCTGCTATAATGCCCAAGGCCTTTCCAAATGCATCCAAATCTTACAGGAAACTCAAGTTCCATCTCCAAATCACTGAAAGACTCCCACAACACTCTCTTTATCTAAATAAAGCACGTATTGCCTGTATCATTTATACGGAAGATAAAAGTACATACAGCTCCCTCTTATTACTTCATTGAAACATTTAGAGCCTTTTCATCAAGTGTCTCAGCAGTCAGATACCCTCCTCCAAGAGGGAATATCTCATTTCCTATTTCTCAAACTAGCCTTACCCAACCTGTACACTCACCGTCAGAGTTCTTCAGTGCCTGCTCTGAAAACATTCCATCTCTTGGTGTAAATCCCTTGTATGAATATAGGAAAGCAACCTCTGATGTATAAGGATGTCTGTTCTTGATTATTTCACTTCCTGATTAGGCTCAGTTATATTTTAGTTTTATTGAGCTAAATATTTCTTCCAATTAAAATAAGTCTATTTTTAGTGTATTTTTAGTATGAAAGAAAGGTTAAAAACTTTTAAGTAAAAATACCTTTTAAGCCAGGCCCCAGTGGGTTACTCTGTAATCCTAGCTACTCTGAAGGCTGAGATCTGGGGACAGCAGTCCAAAGCCAGCCTTGACAGGAAAGTGAGAGTCTTTACTCTAAAGGTGAGTACTGAGGGGTTACAGTTCCATGAGTCAGATAAAGAATACATTTCTTTCTGAACAACATGACCCCCTCACTCTCATAGTTTTTCCCTCCCATCCTCACCCAGAAGTCATATAGTTCATTTTCAACACAGGGTCAAGTAAATATCACTGATGCATTTGTTCACACTTCACCCCACCATTTCTGTGCCCCCCTGACCCTTCCAAAGAAAGATAAATGAGCAAACAAGACAAAAGGAAATTAAAACAAGAATAACCAAGAAGAAAAAAAAATCAAACCTCGTGTTTCCATTTCCTGGAATTCATGTTGATAACTATTATTTTATATGGTCACTGTGTGAGCCTCTCCTAAGAATATCCTCCTTTGTCTCACTGTGTGAATGCCTAGAGATTTGTATAATTTATCATTTCCCAGCCCCTTACCAGAGAACCAGATCAATACAGAAAGAATAAATAAGACACAGCTCCATGAGACTTATCTCCAATTAACCACCAGAAAAACCAGAAGTGAAAGCTATGGCTCAAGAAAGCTCAGGAACAACATCAGGTCCTGAGTTCAAGCCTAATACTCTCTCTCTCTCTCTCTCTCTCTCTCTCTCTCTCTCTCTCACACACACACACACACACACACACACACACACACACACACACACCTCACCACCCCCTCCCAATTCATTTTACAATCTTTTCTTTCCATCACAAAATTAAAAAAAAAAGAGTTCAACCTCAGAATGTCATCTGGAACACCAAACTCTTACAAAAGGATTAATTTTTCTTGTGGTTGAATTAAACAAGTGCCTTTAATACTCCTGACTTATCCTCCCACACAGACTTCCCTTGTGAATATTTGAAGTCAAAGCCCATGACAAATTAAAGTGACTTTAAAACTGAATGACCATAAAGACTTTTCTGGTCTCTATGGGTCTTGATCTGCCATAACAACTGAACACAGCACCTTCATAGACCATAACTTATGGTATATGGCCATTTCTTTCCCTACTGTAGCTCTGGTCCATACATTTCTACTGTCATTGAGAAGTTTGCCTCTTCTTTCTTAGCCATTTCTTTTCCTTTTGCTCCTTCCTTTTCTTTTTAGATGGAGTAAGCTTCACCCCAAAGCCCAAACCATTGGAGCCACATGAAGACACTGCAACAATGACTTGCCATATATCAAGTCCTTTCGATACTTTGGGATTGAAGCATGTGGGAGGGGAAACATCACAGACACACTTCATCTGTTGAAAGTCATTTTGCAAGTAATTAGTCTTCTTAGTAAAAGTCGATGCCTTGAAAATGCCTGTGATTTCTTTGCACATACCCTTTGCAGGCAGTGTATGGTCCACAACTTCTTATAGGTTGAAAGTGGGATGACAGGCCTGTGTTCATCCCTCTCATCATGGGCTGCATCCAAAAGATAGCCTATACGAACCCACAGGGTCTGCTCAATAGAAACAACTCCATAACAAACCATGGCATATACAGTTCTAGGGCCTAACTGGCCAGGTTCTAGCAGATAAATATACTCCTGAGAGACTGAAGGATCTTCATAATTTGTTCTCATTCTGAATCCTTTTATCCCAGATATTTACCTTCCTCTGGGGTCTTGTCTCTGTCTCCAGACATGGAGGGGTAGTGAGAAACACTGCCATCTTGTCATTTCAGGAGTTCTACTAACGATTTTTGAAGCATTTAGGTTTCCTTTTATCTGGGAAAGGGAATTCCCAAATACTTTAGGCCTCTTCTACTCTTTAACCTCAGAACTGCCACAGTCTGAAGGAAGACCAAAATACAAAGTCTCAAATTCCTAAGCTGGTGAAATTTTGGTAGGAATTTTATGCCTTCTGAATTTTCACCCTTTTCCTACTGAGGGGAAATTCTATTAAATTTATCATGCAGCTAGATCCACCTGAAAAGCTGGTCTTTATATACAACAATGACTAACAAGCCAAGTTTATATAAAACAACTAACAAATCAGATAACTAAGGTTGTCCTCATCTGACGTGGGGAGTGTTTTCCATGGATTTTCAAATCCACTCTGCAGTCTACTCTATACACAAGAAGACTGTATTGTAAGGAATGCAACAATGCATTTTGGTTGGAATTTTTTTCTCTATTGGAAGGTTCCTGTGGCTGCTCAGAAGGAAAGATCCCAGAGGAAATACTCTTCCTGTCTTCTTCCTAGGGGGGACACATGTGTTCTGCTAAGAACACAGACACTGCCCAGTCCCCACCACCAACATCCAAGTTTGGCTCCCTCCTATTGCCCTTCAAGTCTGGGGGGTTGCATGGTTCCCTAGGTTAACTTCCTCATCCTTTACTGGCTTCCTTGAGCCATGCCTTTATGGTTTTGAATAGGTCTGTCTCCTGAGTTATCTGAGTGTGCTCTCTTTTTCCTGCCAGAGTCTGTGATGTTATTTTCAGTCTAGCATTCTTCATGTGTGCCTCCACCTGACATTTTTACAAACTGTGAGCACTGAGGAAGCAGGATAAGAGGAAAGATACCAACTGGTTATGTTATTTATAAAAAGTTGCTCACTCTTGATTCCTTGGACAGTTCTCTATTTTGAATTCTTTAAAGGCAAGAAGAATCTCTACTTGGTTAAAATATCATAAATCATAATCCAAAGCTTGGAATTCACCAGAACAAACTTCAGTTTGTAAGTGGTGTAAATATAGACATCTTCTAGCATGTGGTCTAATGATACAGCTTTTAGAAATATTTGTATAGCAATACATGTCATGATATTGTATAGAGAAGAAATGAGCTTGTGAGAATCAATGTTTAAAACCTAGAGGAGAGCTGACCAGAGAAAGTGGAAGCTCTTAAGTGGAAAGTATTTGGAATTTAACATGGAAATAATTCCATTTGTTCTGTGATTCAAAAACAACTCTCAGAATTCCGGGAGCTCAACAAGGCACTAAAGCATGTTCTTTGCTTCAGTGGAAAGGGCTTAATGGACTCTCTTCCCATATTTGAAATTAAATACCAGCCAGAAGCTATGGAGTATAACTTCAGCCATGCAGAACCTATTTGAAGAATACAGAATACAGCAACATTTTCTTGTTGAGGCTTCCTGAAGAGTAAGGTTCTGAAAATCCAGAACTTGCCTTCAAATCCAAGACAATGATACTTCATGACTTACGATGACATTCTAGGACAACCCTACCCAGGGACTTCCTTTCCACCATCATCTCAGGTGACACATTTGTGATTCAGCTGCCCATCTCTGCTCCTCCCAAACTCTATCTACTGGCACACACAGAGGGTATCAGATGCAGAGACATCTGTTTTGGAGCAATGTGTACCAAACAGCCCACCCCAGAACAACTTAGTTTATTAGGGCATTAAAAAGAATCTCTAAACAAAACCAACCTGTGCTCCCTTTAATCCAGCTCTATCCCTTGCTGAGAACTGCCAGTTCATAGCAGCTTCAAAGAGACAGAATGTCCTCCAAAAGTATATTTCCATTTCCAACACATCATGGGTTATATCATCAACTATCAATCAAGTCCTTAAAAAATAATTAAAGAGACAACAAGAATTAAGCCAGCAACAACAGTCTAGCAGGCAGCATGATGTTACTTTTGCTTCCTCAGCCAGCCAGAAGTTATGGGCTAGTGGCCTGGGAGGCGTAGTCTATTTGCTTTAGGTGAGATGAGTTCTCTCCCTTTCCTCTCTGGCTCCGCACACTGTTTCATTCATCCACATGACCTGTCTACTTCTGTCCCAGATTTTAGGAATCAGCCTAGGAATGCTTAAAGCTCTAATAGAAGGTCTGGAAAGAAATCTCATAAATGTTACGTGATTTAAAACATGGTGACAAATTCTGTGCCATTTCTGCCTTCTAGTCGTAGAAGTGAATTCTTTTAAATAAGAAGACTTGGTTGACTTATGTCTAACAAATTGAATGTAGTAGAAATTGTGCTGGTAACTAGCTTACCAATTTAAGCTAAAAGAGAAATATAGATGTGCTTGGTTGTCTCTGTGCTCTCTCTCTTCAGTTTCAGAACTTGGCCACCATGCTATATGGATAACAGGAAGCAATGGATAGGGCCATGTATAGAAATCAAGGCTTCTACCCTGTCTTGTACCTCTGATTGATCTCAAGCCCCTACTGCCCAGCTCTCAGATAACAGTCAGGATCAACCTGATGGCCATGCTCGTGAATGTGCCATTTTAGAAGTGATTCTTAAAGCTTCTAGTCAACCTGCTTTGGCTTGTGCCATGGGGAGCAAAGATGAGGCCTTCCCACCTAGACCAATTCAAACTAGCAATTATGAGATGTAGACATAATTGTTGTATTCAGCCCCTAAGTTTGAGAGCAATATTCTATCTAAAAATAGCCAGAGCTTTTACTGGAAACCCCGAGCAGTATTTGTTAAGTATATCCTCATCTAGTTAGAGGACAGAAAAATATTGAAATGAGATAGACTCTATAGCTTTCATATTCTTCTGTTATATTTTTAAGAAATTGTACAAAGGAGTTTTAATTCAACATGTCTGTTCATAAATATAATTCTTTGGGAACACTGTCATTTTCATCTTTTTTTTAAAACCCTAAGAACCTAAATGTAACGAAGAAAAGAACCTTCGACCTTTAACCACATCTTCCTCGATTTTGAGAGTTAGAAAAGTTAGATAAGAAATATGATGAAGATTAAAGTCACTGGGACCAAAGAGCCTGACATGAATGACATTCCTTTTGCTTTAGGATCCCCCAAACATTTCTTCCCCCCCTCCAAGTTGCTTGTTTTTGTTGGCAAGATTAATTATACTCAATATCTATTCCTAGAAAGAACATTGGGTCAAATTCTAAAAACACCCATTCCATAATATTCAAGGAATAAAAGCTGAATCTCTGATGGCTTCTAGTTTCTTTTCCCTCAGAAGTCTTCTGAATGCAACTACCACATGGAGTCCCTAAAAATCACCCTTGTCAAAGAAAGATCACCAGTGGGGCATCAATGGCTCATAACTATAATCCTAACTACTTAGATCTGAGGATCTCAATTCAAAGCCAGCTAAAATAGACAAATATCAGACAGATTATCTAGGTAATGCCCAATTAACTGGTAAAAAGCTCGAAGTGGAGATGTGACTCAAATGATAAAATACTAGCTGTGAGGAAAAAGCCAAGCAAGCATATAAGGCCTTGAATTTGAGCCTTAGAACTGGCACACGTACAAAAGGAGGAGGAAGAAGAAGAGGAGGAGGAGGAAGAGGAGCAGGAGGAAGAGGAGGAGGAGGAGGAGGAGGAGGAGGAGGAAGGTAAAGAAGAAGAAAAGAGAGGAGGAAAAAGGAGAAGGAACAAGAAGAAAGAAGAGATGATCAGGGAGAGAGGAAAGGACATGGGGAGAGAAGGGGAAGAAGGGAAGGGAAGGGAAGGAAGAGGAGAGGGGAGGGGAGGGAAAAAGACAGGGAGGGAAGGGCAGGGAGGATGGGGGAGCAGAAGGGGGAAGGTAGAGGAAAGGAGAGGGAGGAGATTATCTTTCTCTTTTATTTACTACATTCAATCTAACTTTCTGTCTATCTTTTACAGTAGCATGGTTGAACTGAACTTCTGGACCTGCCTTAGCTATTCCCTAAGCACTGACTCTTCCAAGCCACAGGCCCTTGCCTTTATTGCTTGTCTTCTCAGATTTCTACTGTTTTTGTCTTCTCTCAGTCAACTCTCTTTAAAATTCATGTTCAAGCCTGGTCAATGGTTTCCCTCATTTGTCATAATCAGTAGAAACCTTGGGCTCTCCTAGCAGAGATTTGCAGTAGAGCAAAACCTTGATACAAAAGGCCATATAGTAGGACACTAAATGAAAGGATCTCTAGGATATAGAAACAAAAGCCATATAATGAGTGATTGTTGTCCTTAAGATACTATGTTATCTCTCATCTCTTTTGCTGTCCCTTGGTTATCTCATATTGTTACAGTATCTCGGATATATATATATTGGATATATTTGTATTTGGTTATTTGAAATTGGATAGGGAACAGGGGAAAACAAGATGTGGGGTGGGGGTGGGGGGGAGGGAAATGGGGACCAAGACATGTGAAAGGGTATCAATGTATGGGAATTAATGCCATCTATTTGGCAAATATCATGTAACCCTTCCATTAATTACAATAAAAATATATGGAAAAAATAAACAAAAAAATCTTCCTGACTACTGAGATGAGGCTGAGAACAATCCTTCCCTCTATGTAAGTTATTAACTCTTACACTTCCAATCCACAGCCCTCATCTGCTCTTGTGCAGATTTATCTATGCTTCAGTTGTAGTAAGTCTTCCAACCCACGACCAATGTCTTCATCCTCAAATTCCTTCCTACTACACCAAATAAATAGCTCAACTTAGTATCTCGAATATCTTCAATGCTAAATCACTGATATTCAGTTTAGTGAACTGAATAATGATGGAAAAATGGCAAACAATGAGCCTTCCTGTTTTTTGTTTTAAATTTTAACAAGTGTTTAATCGTAAGGAAAGAATCTCTGAGTGAACCATTTTCAGCCTGAGCCAGACAGGGGGAGTAGTAAGTCTTTGGGGACAGTGGTTCAGAACCACAGGGCAGTTACGTGGCTGTCCCCTCTGAACTATGCCTGGAGATCCTCTCAACTCATACCACCACACAGGACGGGCAAGATCTTAGATATCTAGTACAGAAACTTGTACTTCTTGTGCATAAAGAAAGACATAGAAAGGTTCCATATGGTCAAAACTTTGTTTATATGGATAAAGATAGGAAAATTCAAATCAGGTGCCAGTGGCCCATGCCTATAATCCTAGCTACATGGGAGGCTGAGATCTGATGATTGTGGTTCAAAGCCAGCCTGGGCACTAAAGTCTAGAAGACTCTTTTCTCCAATTAAACACCAGAAAACCGAAAGTGGCACTGTGGCTCAATGTGGTAGAGCATTAGCCTTGAGCTGAAGAGCTTAGAGACAGCACCCAGGTCCCAAATTAAACCTCCCCACAAAAGGAAAACTCTAAGAGGATAATACTCCTAGCACAGCTGGTTGTTTGCAAATGGCCATGACCTCAGGCCTCCTGCCTGCAGAATTCTTCCCATGCAGAAAAGCAGGGGATGTTGCTTTGTCTTCATAGGCGCTGCTCTTTGAAGAGCAGAATGATGTTTGTAAAGTCAGTTTTTACTGTGAAGAGTGACCTAAATTGCTAGACATTTTCTTCTCAAGTAAAACAAAAACAAACCAAAAAGAAACTATTTTTCTTCTCTGATTGGGAAAGATGTGTTCATGTATCTAAACTTGCAAACAATTTTCTTCTTCGTTCCAATTTTCTTATCTGAGCACTGCATCGTACTCTGTCTCTGGATTGAAAACATGAACCAGACCTAGTAATTGGCATTTCCAAAAGAGTAATATGAAGATGGAATACAGAGATGAAAGTAGACATGTTAGAAATGAACCCAAAGCACAGGCAGCCATGTGTACGTTAACTGCAGAAACTGATCAAAGCAACTGTAAAAGTGCCAACCCTTTTCTTTAAAGGACTTGGTGTCTCCTTGGCAGGATCCCATCAAACCCTTCCTTACCAAAGTACCTCAGATTGTGCTGGATTGTGTCCTTCCACTGACCTTATCAAAACAGTCTTTTCTCATAACAAGAGGTAATAAAATCAACTCTGAGGTCTCTATCAATAAGATCTCGCAGGAGACTGACATAGACAGCAGCATAAAGTTCACCTGGAATGGGTTTTGATTAAAAAACAGAAAAACTCATAAGTAAAGGTCCTTCACATTGTTATCAAATTCTTGCTTTGCACTTTGACAAAAAATAATTTGACATTTGAAAACTTATGTATACGTAATATATAACTTATAAAATGTATCTTTCAGCAGAAAAGGAATCAACCAGAAGCCAACCAGAAATGAGACTGCAGGAAAAGGGAGGAGAGATGTCAAGTAACTATGGCTTATGATAGCGCTGCAAAGAAAAGGTTGGATATTTTTGCTTTGTTTTGTTTTGTGTTGTGAGAGCTAGGATTACCTGTGTGTATCACCAGGGGCGAAACAAAGGTTCTTTCAACAACTCCATATACTGGGTTTTGAAAGAAACACCACATATTGGAAGTCGTCTTTCCTGAATGGGAATTTAACTTTTGTGGGGGTGATATAGAAGTTTCAAAAAACTTACAAGAACAGATGATCACAAAGTGGTAAAATGTCACTGAGCCAAACATAGCCTTCAAAGGGAGCCTATTCCCTGGATCCATCCACTCTAGCCCTTTGAAAAAGAACCAGACAATAGGTATACAGAGCGATAAAAGTATCCTTCTTCATGCAATTCCAATGAATCCTAAAAACAAGAGAATTTGTACATGAAAAGATGCTTATGACAGCATTATTCAGCAGTGCCTCACACCTGTAATTCTAGCTACTCAGGAGGCTGAGATCTGAGGATAATGATTCAAAGCCAGCCTGGGCAGGAAAGTCTTATGAGACTCTTATCTCCAAGTAAAACTGGAAGTGGCTGTGGCTCAGGTGGTAGAGTGATAGCCTTGAGCTGAAGAACTCAGGGACAGTGCCCAGGCCGAGTTCAAGCCCCATGACCAAAGAAAGGAAACAAAACAAAAACCAACCAGCCAAATGATTGTCTGTTGACTTAATAAAATGATAGTATTTGTTCAATATAATGATTATGATGTAACATAAAATACTGATGCTAATTCTGAGACTGTCCATATTCAGTTTCAAAGACACAGAAAATAACATCACCCATCCAGGCATAGATTATTGTTGCTTTTCTGGTACTTCTACTTGCTATTCCTGTCTTTCCTGTTTGTCTTATTCAAATTAAATAATTTTATAAGTTTCACCTTCATCTGACCAGACTTGTAATATGTCATTGACCACACCAAGTTCAAGAGATATGGTCCTGGCCTCTTTTGTTCTTCTCAGTTCTAGTACAGGAATGACAAGTAAAAGCATTTTCACACATCCCTCTGGTTTTGAGGCTTAGGATTTCACATTCTCACACAATCAAATTCAGAGGGTTAATAAAACCTTTCACAGCACATTTCTTTAAATAACCGTGCCCAGCATGCCTGAAACAGTAAGTAGAGGACCAGGAACAATGCTTTTGTTGAGAGCCTGCATGATTCCTGCTGCATACCCTGGAGAATTAGTTCTGGTTGGGTATTTTTTGTTGCTGTTTTTTATGTAAGAAACTTGCAGAAAATGAGAGAAACATGGCCTCTTGGCGCCAGTCATTCAATCACTATTTCATTCCACAAGGGAGCACCAATTATATGCCAGACTCTGACTTGGGTACCAATTATGTCATAGCCCCAACTTACAAAAAGTGTACAGAATAGGTCATTCTTATGAAATGTACTGGAATGGCCTTGGAAAACTACGGGAGACATTGAAGGTGAACTAACCCAGCTTCAACAGGGACAGAATTCTACTTTAAATTCAGCCCTGATGGATTCAAAGCCATCAGGAAGAAGAATTAAGGAAGTGGGCTCAGCTCAGATCAGAATCTGTATTCTTGTTTCTAAGGCACATTCTCTCAGATGTCAAGCAACATTAGGACAAGCAACATTTTCCAAACACAGCCTCCCACTACTTCTCACTGATAGTTACGATTAAAGTAATTCAGGGACCAAAGTCCCTGCAGCAAACAGCAAGTGAACCAGCATCATCCAGCAGCCCATCTTTAACCAGGCCCTAGCACAAAACACTCACCTTGTTATTTTGATTTTTCCCTACGCAAAAGTATTCTCTCCCTCCATCTTTGGCTTGACTTTTATTAAGCTTATGAAGGGTGGTGGTAGAAAATACTGCTTTTCAGGTTTTAAGCATTACGAAAGACATACTTTACTTTTCTTGAGAATAATAAAGAGCATGGTAAATCACCTTTCAACTGAGAACAAGGGGGAGCTTCTTCAATCTGCTTCCCTAAGACCAGGCAGGTCCATCAGAGTTAGAGGAGGTGGATACTTTACACACACACACACACACACACACACACACACACACACACACACACACACACACACACATATAAACAATATGTAACCTAGTATGAAGATACTATTTCAAACCAGGAAAATCCAATGGTGTGAAGCATGTGATCCATTACATCTGGGTAGACCAGATGAGAGAAGAGGTAGGTAAGTTCCTCCGAGTACCTTCCTCTTGGTACTGCTGCTAACTCTCCCCTTGCATGCAATTGCTGTTGTGTTCAGGACACTTTGCATTTCATAAGCAGAAGGATATAGACTTCTTGAGACAAGATGGCAGACCAGTATTAAAATCAAACTGGGTTAAAGTCTTGACTCTCTCATCTACTTCTCCATGACTTGCTGAAGTTCCTTGAGTCCTCAAAGCCTGTTTCTTCATTTATTACAATCAGGACACAAATAATATCTGTTGCGTAGAATTGATACGAAGATGAAACACATGACACTTCTAGCACCTTATAAATAAAAGCAGCTCGGAGCTGGAAGTTTGGCCTAGTGGTAGAGTGCTTGTCTAGCATACACAAAGACCCGGGTTTGATTCCTCAGTACTACATACATAGAAAAAGCAAGAAGTGGTGCTGTGGCCCAGGTGGTAGAGCTCAAGCTTTCAGAAAGCCCAAGGACAGTGCTCAGGCCCTGAGTTCGAACCTGGGCCTGGCAAATAAGTAAGTAAGTAAATAAATAAATAAAAGCAGCTCTTCCAGACTTGGAACTGATTGAACATTGTGGCATGTATTTTCATTAACGTACAAGGATGTGAACATTCAAATACATATTTGTCTTAAGAATATTTCTTAAAAGCCAGGCAGGGCTGGGAGTTTGGCCTAGTGGTAGAGTGCTTGCCTAGCATGCATGAAGACCCGGGTTCGATTCCTCAGTACCACATACATAGCAAAAAGCCGGAAGTGGTGCTGAGGCTCAAGTGGTAGAGTGCTAGTCTTGAGAAAATCCAAGGACAGTGCTCAAGCCCTGAGCCCAAGCCCAGGACTAGCAAAAAACTTGAAATCTCAATATGATCTCCCCATACCAATCCCCAAGCTAAGCTCCTGGTTCATAAGCTGTACCTATGTTCCTCCATCTTAGTAGCCAGAATCCCTCAAATGTTACCAGCCCCTGACCCAGTGGAACCATTCTCGTTCCCAGGGCTCTTCAAGAGCTAGTGCTCCTCAATGGAGTTTTCAAGCCTTCTCTCCATGAACCATCCAGAAATATTCTATTCATCAGTCATGCCCCAGACCACACATCAACCTTACTATGATGCTTCTTTTCGGTTCCTGAGCCATCATAGCACAGTGATAAAGAATGTGAGAGTCCAGACTCTTTGGGACTGGGGCTAAAGCAGAACAGAAGAATGAATGGTGGCATTCATAGCTTGGGCAGCCTTGCTGTCTGGATCGCCATCCAGCCTCTACACTGTAGTCACCAGTGCTTCTCATCTTCAAGTCCCAGTTCCCTTCATTATGAAGCAGGGTTAAGAGTAGTAGCTATTTAAAATCTATTTTGGAAAGATATAAAGTACTAGAATAAAACCCAGCCAATATTTGTCTAATAAAGTCTATCACTTCTGAGCTGGATGATCATGAATGGCTTTAACCTATCTCAGTTTCATTCTTTCTTTATTCTTTTGTACTGGACCTAAAGCTTGAACTCAGGGCCTGCAAGTTATCCCTGAGATTTTCTGCTCAAGTTCCACAGTCTCACAGACTTTCCGGCCCAGGCTGGCTTCAAACCACGATTCTCAGATTTCAACCTCTAGGTATGAGCCACTAGCACCTAGACTCAATTTCTTTACTTGAAAATAAGAAAAAGAGCACCCATGTCACAAGATTGTTGGAAATGAAATGATTTGCCCTGTATATAATGCATGTATGGCTCTACATATTACAGGATTTCAACAAAATGTTACTTTTAAATAAAGTGACTTCTAAACTCCATAACACTTTATCTCTCTATTAAGGCACACATCAAATTTTATTGGAATAGCCTAACCTGGAAAGTCCTTGAGGATTGGAAAACCAGTTTGGGTGATAACTAGCCTATGAAAGTAGATCTAAAAATTAAAACACTAATCACAACTTCCATCCTGGCACTAGTAGCTTGCCCCTGTAATCCTAGCTAGTCAGGTAGGTAAGATCTGAGCATCCCAGTTTGAAGCCAGCCCAGGCAGAAAAATCAGTAAGACTCTAATTTCCAAGTAACAACCAAAAATTCAGAAGTCAAACTGTGACCTCGAGTGGCAGAGGACTTTGCCATTTTGCCAAGTGAGAGTACAAGGCCCTATCCCAGCAAAAATAAGCAAATAAATAGATAAATAAATAAGAATGTTGAGCAGAAGCCAGTCGTGTCATTGTGGACTTATACACAGCAAATATAATTCTGTTTTATAGGAAACTGTGACAGATCAATGCACAATGTAAGCACACCAGAGATAACATGGTTGTATTTCTATAGCCTCTAGCACTGGTTCTTGCCAACTGCTAACAGGAATTTCTTTATTGGGTACAAAAGAGCATTTTCCTCTGAGGTAATAATTGGCTGAGTATGAAAGACAGGGCAGACTCTAGTAAGTATGATGGTCCGGAAAACCTATTTGTGGAAAAGGCAAAGAGCACTATGAACAGACAGGTTTGCTGGAGGTTACCTTGCTAAGTTAGGTCTCTGACTATGGAAGTTAACAGTGGAAAGGGAAATAGGTCTACCTTGAAGAACTAAAGGGACAACCACTGCAACTAACTGGCCTTGAAGGAATGTGGCAGATAGCAGAGTTCAAGATGCATCCATGCTTACCACGTCGGTGATATGGAAAGTGATTCTGACACTAGCAGAAAGAGGAGCAAATGACAGAAATCATCTCTCCTTCCATTATCATCATCATCATCATTATTATTATTATTATTTATTAGCTGTACAGAGAGTTTCAAGGTGATAAAAGTCCCATATGGGTATAATATAGTTTGGGCAAATTCCTTTCTATTACTTTTTCTTATTCTCCTTCTCCTTTTTAAAAGAATTTTAACAAGTTTCATTATTCTGTTTTCATTATTCTATTTTCACTTGAAGCAACTTTATCATTTACACACACACACACACACACACACACACACACACACACACACATTCACCCTCTCCATGCACCCAATAGTACCTACTACTTTATATTCTCACTGTTCACTTTTTTCCTCTTTCAGGTCTAGATTCCATATATGAGATAGAATATGCAATACTTGTCTTTCTCAGTCTGGCTTATTCACTTAACAACCTCTAGGTTCCATCCATCTTCCTGCACACTGCATGATTTCATTCTTTATGGCAGATTAATTGAGATCTTTTCTTGCCAATCCTGCAGCTTGAACTCAGGGCCTGAGCACTGTCCCTGGGCTTTCTGAAGGCTACAGCTCTACCACTTGAGCCACAGCACCACTTCTGGCTTTTTCTATATATGTGGTACCAAGGAATCAAATCCAGGTCTTTGTGGGTGCTAAGTGAGCCACTAGGCCAAACTCCCAGCCCTAGGGATCACTTTTCCTCAGAGCAAATGCCCAATATCATTGAGTTCAAGTACTTGTCTTGGGTTAAAACTAGCTAGCATGGCATTGCAATAACGATACCTTGCATAAGTCAGACAAATATGCCCATGTCATCTACTTAGAATAAGCAATGTGAGAAGCTTATTGATTCTAGATAACCAAAGACATGACAGTTTTTCATAAGGCACATCAGACATTTCAATTAATCTCTAAGTGTTAAAAAGACCCCTGAACTTTATATGGGTCAATATTTTCATGCAGCCAGTCTGCCTAAAGACAAATCCAGACATCTTTTGGGTTAAGGAACAACAGACACAGAGCAGAGCATACCAGTCTAATTATTGAACAAAATAAACAAAAATGTTAAGGAGCATGATTATTTTTTTTCTGCCAGAGAACTTATCACAAATGTAGAAAGGAAAAGTTGGATTATTTAGAACAAAAACATTTCAGCAGAGGGGAAGCTGAGAAGCTTTTGCTGCAATATATTTAAAGGTTTAGTGTCAAGTTTTCCCTGAGGTAATCCACTAAGAAAAAAAAGATAAAAATACTACCTCTCTTCCAAGAAATGCATTTTTCAGGGCACTGACATTTGTCACTCACTAAACATCTAGCTAAAGAAAACATTTTCAAGCCTGTTCACTGAAACTCCAGCAGTCTATTTTCACTTCCACTTCTCTGAGCCTCTGCCAAAGTTCTGAAATGACCCTCGTATCAGGTTTGGCTAAAGGTGCCAGAAGCATTTAAGATCAGTTTATTGCTTTGCTCTGCTTGTGATTGTTTTCCAACAAACTGCAATGGTCCCATAGACAAGACCGAATGTTTTTCCCATCAATGGTTCTTTCCATGACTGGATCTTTTGGATCTATTTTCATTAAACAATTTATGCACGGATAATCAATGAACAACTGGTAATGATTAGTAATTACATTTAGCTCCAACAGAAACAGTCCATTAGGACAAGGAGTGGTCAGGCTGCGATGGTCACGTTTAACTCTGAGGTAAGGAGCTGTACTGGAATCCCCTCTCCCCAAGGGGCCCCCTAAAGGTATTTTTATTAAAGGGCAACATCTTTCTTGGTAAGCCAACTCAGAGAAATAGGGTCTTCATGTGCTTCAACTTCACAGCAGGCTAGAGGGGTGGGAAGTCATTTTAAAACAATAAAATTGGCTCTTGAAAAAATAGGTTTGCTCATTAGTTTAATGCATCTACTTTGCATTTCCTCCAAAACTAATACTACAACTAATAGCTTGTGTATTGAATTGCAGTCGGCTATTTAACTGGTATTGGACATGCGCTCTCCACAATGCTCCCACAATATTCACTCCCTTACCCTCTAGGTTCTCTTGGTCTGATCAATGGCATCACTAGCCACAGACAGAAGAGTGGGAAGAAGGCTGTGGGTTGCTGTTGTCATTACTGTGTCACCATGGTGCTTGACAATAGCTATTTCCCTTACAGCCATAGCATCTGCCCCAGCAGCCCTTCCTCTATGATTGCAACCTTCACTGAACCCTGTGATTTAATCAACTTGTCCCTTTGAATGGGGAGGGCAGTGACTTCACTCTTGATAGTGTTTGATGCCAGACCTTCCTGTTTACTCCTGTGACCCCGCCCCCAGGTCTGAAATAGTCTCTTCATTGAGATTCTCCATTCAAACCCACAGCAGCCAATTCTTCCTCCTGCCAGGACCCCAATACAGCCACTTTTCAAAATAGAGCAAGGCTTCTTGGCTGATGGAGGAGAATAGGGAAACATAAAAATGCCTATCTGTGAGAAGCACACATGAGCAAAATACAAGCCCTCACCAGGCTTCTGTTTTGGCAAACTTGCCACTGAGCCACATACCCAGCCAAAACTTGGTATATTTAATGTCAAACATGCTGTAAAGTGTAGCTCCATTTTTCCCTTTCTCACTTTGATTCCTCATTTAAAATGGGGAAGAGACCTCACCTCCAATGTCAAAAAAAGAAAAACAAACAAACATAAACCCCTCACAGCCATTGGATAAACTCCAATGGGAAGTCAATTTCCAAAGCCAAGTTATTCCAAATATCCTGTGGATGCTGGGTAAGAAGCAGTGCTTTGAGTTCTTATACTTTGTGATTATAATAAGAAAACAGAAAAAGGTTGGAATCTTTTTCTTCAGCGTCCCAGAATTTAATTTGCTTTATTTCACAAAGGGTAATCATGTGTCATTCCAAACACTAGAGCTGAGTAACAAAATAGGACAATAAAAAGCACTGTTCCATCTGAATACCACTCATGGCCCCCTAAATTCACTTATCAGCTCTAGGACTGTCTTTCAGATGGCAGTTCTTTTCCTCATGGTGCATATTTATTTATTTTGCTGGGAATTATTCTTTGCTTTACATCATTCAACCGTAGAACATTTGTTACATTTACAACAAGTTGATAGACAGTTCCCAAGATTAAATGGGAGATTATTATTGCATTTCTACTCACTCTCTTACATTAAGCAATGGGCAATAAGAACACAGTAGCTATGAATTAATAAACAGAGCACAAGTTTTAACACCATGCAGTTAATTCTTCAACTCCCTTCCCAACGCCTCTGTATTTTGCTTTAATACAGAGCTGGTGATTTTCATCTCTCTAAATCTTCTCTCCGCCCCTCTCTCCCTATCTGTGCCCAGAATGGAATGGAACTTTCCTGGCCCTCTGTCTTCATATTGAGTTGTGCCCATCTGAGGGGCTGGCAAAAGACTCAGGATAAAGGAGCTAAAGCACTACACTTCAGAACAGCCTGTTCTGACTGTGGCTGGTTCTCCAACTATACACATTTCACAACGAGTCTAATAGTGTGTTCTCTGATCCCTGTGCTTCCTCCCCAAAGAGAGTAAAACTCTGTACTGTAGACAGTTCCCAGCTGCCTTACCAACCTTTATGGTTTCCTTAGCCCTATCTTCAGGCCTTTGATACTTTCTCTCCTCCATGGAATGCTGTCCATGTTTTTCTGAGTCCCTGACAACCAGAAGTTCAACCTGGCCCCTTAAGTACAGAAGGGGAGCTTATTAAAATGAAGATTTGAGGTGATTTTAAGAAACTACCATGGGTCCAAAGAGACTAAGGAGAGAAGGAGACAGAATATAGTGATAGCCCAGATGGGACTGGAGAAATTTGGATAGTCTGCGGTTTAGTTATTATTATTGTTATCATCACTGTTAGTGCATCTAGGTTACTTTATTAATTTTAATAAGATATTATGATTGCATGGGAAGTTAACATAGAGAAAGCTGGATAGAAGAAATAGGGCCTCTCTGTGTGTCATCTTTGCAACTTTACTGTACACATAAAGCATTTGCTAAAAGAAAACTTTTATTAAGAACAAAATCACAGATCCTCAGGCCTCTTGAACCAGAACTGATATTTAAACAGGTGTTTGGAGGGCTGAACGGTTCTCAGAAAAGCATAGTCCTAAAGAATTTGGAAATGAGCTCTGGTTGAAATGAAGGTGGAAACAATTGTTTACTGATGCTAAATTACACTATAATTACTTGACTATTTAAAGAAAAGAGCCAATTGGAGTTTTGTCAAAGTCCACCTTCTACTCCAGTTAATTAGAATGATTCATCTCTGGACCCATCACTGAATTTAGTATCTTACATAAAAACACTTGAAAGGTACAGGTAATTATAGAACCAAACTAAGAAAATGACATTAAATTTTCCATTTCTTCCTCCCTCTCCTTCTTAGTAGTGTGTGTTCCTTTTTTCCATATAGTTTTTCTTATAATTAATATAACTGTAGTTATATTTTCCAGATAGAAGGAGCATTACTTCACACACATTGATACCCTTCTCATGTTTTTGTCCCCATTCCCTCTCCCCACCCCATCCTGGTAGTGTGTGTTCTTTAGGTTCTCCTATTCCTCCCCTGCTTTGAGTTTCCGAAATGGACAGAGCCAACTAATCAGAGACTTTAGGATATTCCTCTTCCTTGAAAATGGTTCAGTCTAAGAAGTATTGAACTCAGGGCCTCAAGTTCATGGCTGGTACTCTACCACTCGTGCCACGCCTCTGGCCTAGACTGAATCTCATCTCAACCTCCAGCCTCTGAGTAACTAGGTTTAGAGGTAGGAGTCACTAGTGTCTGACTACTACTACTTATTTCTTAACAAAAATGTTCACTGAACACCTACTAAGTGCCCACCCCTATTTTACGTACTGAAAAGCCAACAATGCGTAAGATAACCTTTGCCTCTGAATAGCTTAAAATCAAATGGGGCAGCAGAGAGCACTAAAGCAATTCCTAAGTTCTGGGTTCAATTTCTACCTCAACCTTCTGGAAAGAACTGGATTTGAAAAGGCAATTGCTGACCTTTGAATGAAGTTAAAATATGCTGTCTAAAACAGGATACTGTGGAACATTATTTATAAAACAAAGAAACGAAAAGACAATAGGTAACCAGATCACTCTGAACTTCATGCTGCTTCTTGAGATGAAATCTCAGATGAAAGAGGAAAGATATCTTCCCTACACAAGAAAGAAACATTCTTAGCATTACGGATGGGAAGCTGAGGCCCAGGAAAATCTCTTGGCCAAGGAACCTTGTTGAACTAATCTTTGACATCCTAGTCCCTTCTCTACCCAAATGTCAACCTCATTGTCCCCTTTGCCTTGTAACAGTTCATACACTATTCTTCCTTTGCTAGTTAGCTATACAGCAGTTTCTTTAGTTCTTCTTTGGTTCCTATGTCATGTGAAATGTGCATTAGATGAATGCTCAATTCATCTGTTCCATGTCAATTTAACTCTCAAAGTCAAGGGGGTTTGGGGAAGGGATTATGTATAAGGGAAGAGGTAAAGTTTTGCCTTTCCTATAGATTCTTAATTCTTCAATCAAAAACAGTAATTTTTTTAAATCTGTGTCTCTGTCTCAAGAGTTTATTACCCTCTTGTAGCTCAGTAACAATGGACATAAAAATGCTCTGACATTGCAAGTGTGACACAAATGTCACACAATAGAAATTAGTGACTTAAACTGTCCCTGATGTCTAACTCAAGGCAAGAAGCTGGTGGTCCAGAGGCCTTTCCATGAAGCAAAATTTAGACAACAAAATATTTATAAGATCTAATCCTTTCAATGACTTAAACTCTTGTTGCTTTGGAGTTACCAATAAATGAGAATTAGATTCACATCAAAGAACCATGTCCCCAGAAAGGAAAATGCAGAGTGCATTTTTCTCACTGAAAAATAGAGATTATGTTCTATCATATATATATATATATATATATATATATGTATATGAGCCCAACCACATAGAGATAGGAAATGATACCATGGTAGGTTAGGGAGGAAAGGTAGATCAAAGAACATAATCAACAGACGTGGAAAACAAATAGTTTTAGAGACCTTGTGTACAAAATGAGCACTGAAGCAATGAAACTGCATTATAGATTTTTTTTTTGGTGAGATTAGGGTTGGAACTCAGGGTCTCACACTTGCTAGACTGGTATGAATTCACTAAGCTTTATCTCCAGCCCTGTTGTTCACTGGTTATTTTTGAGATAAGGTCCCATTTCCCTCCTGGGTGGGTGCCAGAGCTGGGATCTGTCTACTTTGGACTTTGTGTTGTTGCTAGGATCACAGACACATGTAATCTCGCCCCACTTCTCTCTATGAAGATAGTCTTGTTGACTTTTGTGCCCAGGCTGGCCTACTAGTACTGTCCTCCGGGTCTCAGCCTCCCGTGGAGCTTATGATGACAGCACCCAGCTGTGGGCTTAGAAGAAGTCTTATGCCTATTTCTGCCTAGACTGGCCTCCAACTATATGGTCCTTCTATTCTCAGCCTCCCAAGTAGATAGGACTACAGGTGCAAGCCACCAGAACCTGGTTACATTAGGAAATTTTTTTGTAAAATAAGTAGAATTTTTACCTTCTTGTCAAAAAAGAAAAAAGAATAACTACTTAAGATGCTAGATTTGTTCATCTGCTTCACTATGAAAACCATTGTACTATCATATTTTATGGGTTATAAATATTAAATATATACAATCAAATATATCTGAAAAGCTGAAATGAACTATAATCAGAAGGCAGTGGTCATCTGTGAAGAAAGCAGACCTGCCATGCATTCAGGGCAGACCATTTTTTTTTTGCTCCAATCCAGAAAACACAGAAAAGCTCAATTACTTTAACTATACTCCAAAATTGAAAGAGATTTCTAAGCTAAGGAAGAAAGCAGACCTGCCATGCATTCAGGGCAGACCATTTTTTTTTTTGCTCCAATCCAGAAAACACAGAAAAGCTCAATTACTTTAACTATACTCCAAAATTGAAAGAGATTTCTAAGCTAAGGCTATTCACATTTCTATTTTCTCCCCAAACAAGAAGCTTTCAGATCAGAAATGAGAGAAAAGCTGTTACCAGGTAGTCCTGGGACCTATAAACAGTTGAACAATCTTCAGCAAATATCTTGTAAGACACTGTACTTGAGAGAAGTTCTGAAAAATCAGGTTTAGTGTTTCTAATCTTAGCATACATGGGAGAGAATGTTTTATCAGAGCCATTACCACCTTTCTGTCTGGGGAAGTCGATGAACTTCTAAAGGCTGACGTTGGATACCATGGTAACCACATGATTCTGGTCAAGTCTGTTGTGTCTGGGGTACATTTTAAAGAATTTTCAAATGCTACCTGAAAAAACCTGCACTTAGAACAGATGCCGTTGGTACATCTACACAAGATATATGACACATTTGCCTCAGGAGCACAATTGCCAGACCCTCAGCTTCTCATTTTCAAGGCAACCAAAATGAATATGAGATACTAGTTCAAAGGACCCAGTATCTATGGCGCCAAGAGATCAGTTAGCTAATTACAAGACATACATGGTGGCATGATAGCTGACCCCTATAATCCTAGCTATTTGGAAGGAGAAGTTTGGGGGATCATTATTTGAAGCCAGTGGGGACAATAAGAAGTTCATGAAACTCTATCTTTGTCAGTGGCCCAGCATGGTAACAAACACCATCCCCAACAACCAGGGAAGCACAAGTAGGAGTATTGAAGCCAAACATGCTCTAAGCATAAAAGTAAGTTCCCACACTGAATATAACCAGCACAGAAAGGGCTGGCGGCATAGCTCAAGTAGTAGAGGATTGCCCAGTAAGCATGATGTCCTCTGTTCAAGTTCTAGTAGTGCCAACAAAAACCCCAGTAATTATATCATTATAAGGTTTTAGAATTTTTTCATCATTAAAATTTTGCTACCCATAGTTTGCTTTGTTCCTCTATGATTTCAAATGTGAAACTCTTCCATGAGGATGATATTGGTAGAACAGGAACATGGGAAGAAATTGAATGTTGAGCAGGGAGGATTATAATAAGATCAGAAAGAAATTTAAATAGCTTAGGTGGGCATTCAAATGCACTTTAGCCAGAAAAAAAAACACATACAATAAATTTAAAGAGAGTAACTACATTTTTGTTTTACCGATTACATAAAGTTAAATCCAATATTTGGAACCTGCTGATGTCACCCTAACCTCTCTCCCTAGAGACAGTAATTTCCTTTGACTTGCAGGTATTGAGTAAAGAAATGACCTGACAATGAGGACTTCCTTCTCCTCACCCTGGTGTTTGTGTTTCTACTGATGTAAGTTTGTACCAGGAATCACCTTGGAGGTGACTATATACCTGAACCAATGAGCCCTCAATTCTTTTTACATAAATAACAAGAAATTTGATCATTGAAACCAAATAGCCCCATGATTAAACAAAATTTATTCCCAAATTATTAACCATGAGCATGAGAGGGAGCCAGCAGCTGAGAGAAACAAAGGAAAGTCATGCCCCATCCTGGTTTATCTTTTACTTTAATTGTAGAGACAAAGACAGGCCCTCAGGAAATACAGCCAATAGTTTCTGCTGTCCCCTCTTTTCTTTCCCTCTCCTCTCCTGCTGTCTCTTCCCCTCCTTACCCAGCCTCCATCTCTATTTGTTGATCTGAGTTCTTTCTCCTGCACTCACTCACCATATCCATCAACCACTTTCTCCAACTTTATGACCAACCCTCACTCCCTACCTACACACACACACACACACACACACACACACACACACACACACACACCACTTCCTTTGATGCCCAATCTAAGAACAGAGCAAATTCCCTAAACATCCTTAACTTCTTATCTTCCCAGCCCTAGAGCAACTTTGCATTCTTTGTTCTCCAACTCTGAGAATTCCCGGAGAAAAACCATCTAACCTCACATAGGCCTGGAAGAAAGTTATGGGAAGCCAGCTGAGAATATTAACTTCCCAATGCAAGTTAGCGGACAGAATGTCAAGGACCTTGGGAGCAGAGACCTGATCTCACTACTATGTTAATCTAAAACACTCTAGCAAGCTGGGTAAATCTTTAACATAATAGATAACTCCCAGAAGTAAGAAAGTACAAGGGTCTAGTACTCCTTTGACAAATAATCTGATTTTTTAAAGTTCCATACACAGTTGATCTACAGATAAACATACGGCGTATATATGCGCTTTTCAAAAACAAAGCATTCAGAGAAAAATCTCAGAAAGGATTGCTAGCTGAAACAGCTGTGAAGTTACTCTGAAGATTTCAGTTAGAAAACACTTCAAACTTATTCTGCAAATATTTTCCAGGCTAAAGTCATCCTTTCTTTAGTTAAAGCAATGCAGTGAGATATCACAACACTATGTGAGAAATCACCATTAATGTTTCATCAAATAAGAGCCATTCTTGGGTCATATCTACATTTTATCCATGGAAAAATAAAACATAATTTTTATGTTAGCCAGACGTGGTAGAATGCTAGCATTAAGTGAAATGGCTAAGCAAGAATGCCAAGCCCCGAATTCAAGCTACAGTACTGACTCAAAAAGAAAAATTCTCAGTTTAACACAAAAGCAAATATCAAAGGGATGTTGCAATCTCTCATTTCAGAAGGTCAACATTCCATCAAGACAAGGTCAGGGTAACATAGAACATTTCTGTGAACACGGCTGCCAAAATAGGAAACCCCAATGGAGGCTTAGGTATGATGAAGTGTGTGTGTGTGTGTGTGTGTGTGTGTGTGTGTGTGTGTGTGTGTGTGTTAGGGCTTAAACTCATGGCCTCTTGCTTGGCTTTTTCACTCGAAGCTGGTACTCAACCACTTGAGTCACAGCTCCTTGTCCAGCTTTTTGCTTGTTAATTGAAGATAAGAGTCTCTCAGACTTTTCTCCTAAGCTGGCTTTAAACTGCAACTCCCGGATCTCAGACTCCTGAGCAGGATTGCAGACTTGAGCACCAAGCACCCAGCTGCAATGTTCTTTCCTGAGGCAGGGACAGATCTCCTCAGAGCTGGGTGGAGACCATTGCTCTGCCATGCAGATTGTGCCACGGGCAGCGAACTTCATACCAGTGTGGCAGGCAAACTCAAATGTCCCTTGATTTTTCTACAAATGTAATAATATCTGACAAGAGGCTGATTGGATAGCACACAATGTCATTTCCTCTAATTAAGGAACGCTCAGGAAAAACTGAAATAGCCACAAAGCACTGTCAGCAAAGCAATCAGTGGCTGACAATTAGCTGTCAACTCAAACTCCTGGCTAGGCTTTTGTAGGAGCAGGGCTAGTGGTTATGAGTTTCATAATAGCCTTGCAACAGGACTTAAGGATGATAAAGAACATAAAAAGTAACCAGAGGAAACTGCACCCCAACAGCACTTGTATCAAAGGCTCCTCTGGGAAGAGAAGCAGCAACATGGAAAACTGGCATATGTGTGCTTGCTTGCTTAATTGTTTCTTGGTAGGCATTGTAGAAGAATCCAATGAAAAATCCCACAGTGAATTTCTCAAGCTACTAGAAATCAATTGGCCATGGTTCAGGTTGTGTATTCTCCTAAAGGACTCTCCGTCTTCACCCAGAACAATTCTTTCCATTCTTGAAAGACTACAAGCATGCCCACACTTGTTTTCTCTAAATGAGTATCAAAACTGTAGTACACGACTCCTTATTCACACCTCCCAAAACACATTCCTGCTGTACTACATGAAGGCATTGAAAGCAGGAACTGAGGGAAAAAAACAAAGCAACAAATGTAACACAGTTGCCTACATGTACAATAATACATAACAAATAGAAGATAGGCAAACAGGCTGGGAGTTTGGCCTAGTGGTAGAGTACTTCCCTAGCATGCATGAAGCCCATCGGTTCAATTCCTCAGTACCACACACAGAAAAAGCCGGAAGTGGGGCTATGGCTCAAGTAGCAGAACACTGGCCTTAAGCAAAAAGTGTCCAAGAATACTGCCCACACCCTGAGTTCAAGCCCCTGGACTGGCAAAATAAAAAGAAAGAAAGGAAAAGAAGACAGGCAGACAGACAGACAGATGTAGACATAGATAGAGGATAGATAGATGGGTGGATGGATGGATGGATGGATGGGCAGGTAGGTGGATATACGACTAGATGCCTCATGTATGCAGCATCCATACAAAATAATCATTACAAGCATCTTTCTCTTTTTTCCAACATTCCTGATTACACAAAAAATATTTTCCTTCTTGATATTGTTGTAAGGTGCTTCCTCCCATTCACTGTATCCTTTAAGAAAAGAACTTCTTGGCCGGGAGTTTGGCCTAGTGGTAGAATGCTTGCCTAGCATGCACAAAGACCCGGGTTCGATTCCTCGGCACCACATACATAGAAAAAAAAAGTTGGAAGTGTTGCTGAGGCTCAAGTGGTAGAGCTCTAGCCTTGAGAAAGTCCAAGGACAGTGCTCAGGACCTGAGCTCAAGCCCAAGACTGGCAAAAAAAAAAGAAAAGAACTTCTTTAACTGTTAAGATTGAATGTGGGTAAGCACACAGTGGTCCAGGGTACCCTTCCATCTCTCAGTATTTTTCTTTTCCATGAAAAAAAAAAGCAATCAAAGAATTAGGCTTGACTACTACCAAACTTATTCAGAATTGAAGTTCATTCTCCAATGCAGACCACTGAAAATCATTAAAGCTAATATTTAGCCCCCATCTGCATTTAGTTCTCCATCAATAATAAACCTAATCCTGATTAGCTGTGGATCAGGAATCTACCCAAAGTAATAACGATGTAAAGTTTAGTTATTTAAGTTATATTTACTTAAAGTTATAATAGCCCGTCTCCCCACCCTCCTCTACTCCCCTGCCACTCCCACAGCTAAGGTTGACCATTGATGCTAAAACACAATTCATTAGCCACAGTAACCAGGATAGTCCCTTTCCTGAACTCTCTCAGCTATAAATCATGAAACACAATGTATTGCCCTTCTTGGAACTACCAATATGTGATATCCTCAAATCAAACAAGATATGTCCAAAACAATTTGAGATATGGCCAAAATCCTTTGTGTTTATTATCTAGTGTGAAGAGGATTTAAAATACCTGAGTCCAAACACACAAGAAACACAGGTACTATATAATCCAGTCTTGACAGCTAGCATTTTTATGATAGCCAAGGAAAGAAAAGCTTCATGAATGGCAAGTTGGAATATATATAAAATTCATCTGTTTTCAAGGTTGTAAAGGCAGTAATTTTAGCAGCACATTCTCAGGATTGCATTACAAGATATAAGATATAAGGTCAAGAAGAGTAAGACGCCATGGCTCTTGGCAAAAGTCTTGACAGAGGCATGGGTCTTCCTCACTAGACCCCTGTGTTCAGGTTTTGAGGCATCAATAGCAGCTTCATGCTATTAGCAGTTTCTTGAACAGATAACCAAGACAGAAAATCCAATCTGCTCCCAAGGAGTGAGCTACAACAGGCAGGTTAGTCTATATATGAGATACTGCCACAATGCCACAAGCTGTTTTTTTATTTATATTTTTACTTATTTATATTTCTTTCCCACAGTTTTAGAGACTGAGATGACCAAACACTGTTAAATTTAGTATTTCATGACAACCCTCTATGACTTCCTGTGGTGGGAGAGACAAGTGCCCGGAAGGGTCTTTGGTAAGCTTGGATTCTATTCATAAGAGGCTCTCCACACATACACCCACGGTCTAATCACCTCTCAAAATTCTTCACCTTTACTGCCATCACTTTGGGGGTCAGGTTTCAATACATGGACTTGGGTATGGGGGACCAATACATTGAGATCCTAAGTATGTAGCACAAATCCCTTTATAAGAGAAATATGAGAATAATCCCTGCTATAAGAAATTGTCAATTTTTGAATGCTAGAAACACAAAGAAGAAACTGGAAAGGAAACAGCTTTAAATATGTGTGCCAATAATTGCTCAATTAAACTGAATAATTTGAGTACAAAATGCATTTAAATGTCTTTATTTGGACATACCCTGGGGTATCCTTAGAGTTATTTCCACAATATTTTAATATGAAGGATTTAAATCTCATTATTAGAAGTATATTTGACTATAAAGAAATAGAAATAGGGCTGAGAGCATGGCCTAGCGGTAGCATGTTTGCCTAGCATTCATGAAGCCCCGGGTTTGATTCCCTGGAACCACATATACAAAAAAGCCAGAAGTGACACTGTGGCTCAAGTGGCAGAGTGCTAGCCTTGAGCAAAAGTGTTCAAGGACAGTGCACAGGCCCTGAGATCAAGTCACAGGACTGGCAAAAACAAAACAAAACAAAACAAAAAAACAAACAAAAAAAACACAACTGCTTTTCAAGCATGTGAGTGCATGAGAATCCTTGTTGTTAATTTTTCTAAAACACAGTTTAAGAGCCATCAGGCTTGAGGTAGGTCTCTTGCCTTACTCCTATCTTTGGTAGAGCTGAGGTTTGAATTCAGGGCTCAGGTCATGCAAAGCAAGTGCCTTACCACAGAGCTGCATGCCCCAAACCCAGACCCAGGATATCACGTTTGTTTGTTTGATTTAATTGAAAAGATGCACAGAAGGGTTACAGTTTACTAAGTAAGGAAATAAGTACAATTTTTGTCAAACATTGTTACCCCTTCTATCCTTTCCTCCCCTTATCCCTCCTTGCCCCCACCAACTCTCTTCCCTACCCAGTTGTAGTTTATTTCCAACATAGTGTCTTTTGAGTCTCACTGTTGCATTGGGTCACCCTTTACCCTTTGTCTCACCAGTTCTGTGATTCCTCACTCCAGCCCCAAATGAGATAAACTTACATACGACATAAACGGTACCAAAATTAAAAAAAAAACAACTGACAATGGGATAAGCCAAAGGAAACATTTTAAAAATGAAAAAAAGAAATAACTGTATACATCACACCAAGGAGGGGAAAACCCTGGTTTTCATATATTGTAGTTCATTTCGATTAGCATCATTTTTCCATATATTTTTATTGTAATTAATAGAACGGTTACATTATATTCACCAGATAGAAGGTGCATTACTTCACATACATTCATACTCTTTCTCATGTCTTGGTTCCCATTTCTCTCCCCCTACCCCCACTCTCATCGTGCTTTCCCCCCTTCCCATCCAATTTCAAATAACAAATATGCATATACACAATATAACAGATAACAAGGTGAAATACTGTAACAATATGAGATAACTAAGGGACAGCAAAAGACATGAGAGATAACATAGTACATTAAGGATAACAATCACTCATTATATGGCTTTTGTTTCTATATCCTGGAGGTCCTTTCATTTAGCATCATACTATATGGCCTTACTAGGTTCTGTTCTATTGTAAATCTCTGCTAGGAGAGCCCAAGGTTTCTACTGATTATGACAAATGAGGGAAACCATTGAGCCTATTTTCCTTTGAGTCTGGCTGAGTCTGGCTTACTTCACTTAATATGATTTTTTTTTTTTGCCAGTCCTGTGCTTGAGCTCAGGTCCTGAGCACTGTCTTTGGACTTCCTCAAGGTTAGAGCTCTAGCACTTGAGCTTCAGCACCACTTCTGGCTTTTTTTTTCTATGTATGTTGTACCGAGGAATTGAACCCAGGTCTTCATGCATGCTAGGCAAGCAATCTACCACTAGTCCAAACTCCCGGCTCCTAATCTGATTTTTTCTAAGTCTTTCCATTTCCTTACAAATGAAGTGATGACGTTCTTTCTGACTGCAGCACCAAATTCCATTGTGTAAAAATACCTCATCTTGTTGATCCACTCATCAGCTGAGGGGCATCTGGGTTGGTTCCATATGTTTGCTATGGTAAATAGTGCTGCAATAAACATCATTGTGCTAGTGGATTTAGTATGTCCTTGTTTCTGGATGATTGGGTAAATGCCAAGTAGTGGAATTTGATGAGCATCATTTTATAAGGTCATATGAACATAGCTCTTGAGCTATTGTGATCCTCTACTAGGAAAATCATAGGCATATACTAATTATTACATATGAGGGAAACCAAGGAGCCTATATTTCTTTGGAACTGGCTTACTTCACTTGATATGACTTTTTCCAAGTCTTTCCATTTTCTTACAGGTGGGATGATATCATTCTTTCTGGTGGAAGCACAGAGTTCCATTGTGTATATGTACCACATTTTCTTGATCCATTTATTCCCTGAGTAACAGCTGGGTTGATTCCATGTCTTGGCTATGGTAAATAATGCTATAATGAATATATACGTAACACATAACACTAAAGCATATGGTCGTAGCTTTAGTGTGGCTTTGTTTGTGGTCATTTGGTAAATGCCCAGGAATGGAATTAACTTTTTGAGGAACATCCATACTGCTTTTCAGAGTGGGAGCATTTTCCTTTGGCCATATCTCTGCCAACATCCATTATTATTAGTTCATATATACATACATATATATATATATGGTCATTCTAACTGGGTGAAGTGGAATAATTTCACATTTCTAACAAATCTCCATGGAATGCTGTGCTAGCAAAAATGATATAGAAGATGAAAGTTGAGATGAACATGCCTAAGATGGGCCGTGGAATCGTTAAGCTCTGTGTGGAATTAGAATGATGCACCCCTTAGCTCCACAAACACTAACAGTGGGATTTCTGTAGGATTTTCAATTTTACAGTGCTCTTCTGAGAATCTGGGGACTTCCATATAAGACCTGCTAGGTTGTCTTCTTATTTTTCTGCCTCTTTTTCATTTCCCTGTCCTGAAGACAATTCAGTCAAAGAGAAGCAATTCCCTTTCCCTTAGCCCAGACCTCAAGACAAGCCATTCAGTTTGTTATTCCTACCATTTCAGGTAAACAAACAAAATGTCAAATACTGTCAACTCAAGGGCAGAATAAATTTAAATACTCTCAATTATCCTGTTAGGTTTGGGATTGTAATATTATTTCTTTCTTTTTATTTTTTTTCATTCATTTCTGACTGGTATTTTTATTTGTGACCAAGTTTCCCTTTAATATCTGTGACTCTTAAAATCCTGCTTCTATCCACTTACAGAAAACCACATCAAGGAAAATCATAACTTTCACTGGGCCTATCAGAGAGCTAATGCTACAAGGCAGGCTTATAGAGTGATTTATAGAGTGGCATACTCTCTAAGAAGAAACCATCACTTTTGGCAGGGCATAGAAGCAAAAGATGGCAGAGAGAGAGAGAGAGAGAGAGAGAGAGAGAGAGAGAGAGAGAGAGAGGAGAGGGAGGGAAAGAGCGCTCATCACAACTATTGTTACCTCAACTTTTCATTAATTCATTGAGTAGTGGGAAAGAGCAGCCTACTTCCAGAATGATGGAGAGAGATGCCTCGTGGAGCAAGTGTGGAAGCTGGCTGATTGCGTAGACACTGAGAGAGTGGCACACAAAGCCAAGCCAGGAAAGTTAGTTCCAACAGTCAATTAAAGAATTAGAGAGTCTGTTATTATTCAGTAACTACTGTAATTATGAGTCCAACCCTACCCAGACTCACTACTAACTACTAATCTTGTCAACTACTAACCATGTTGACTTGGCGCTGCATATCAACAGCATGACAAAGGAGTCATTTCTATTATTTATCAATGGTTCTACAAATGCTGTTAACACTCTATTTAAGTTACAAGATATTTTCAAGTATCGGTGACTGATACCTATAATCCTACCTCCTTAAGAGGCTAAGATCTGAGCAGGAAATCGATGAGACTCTTATTTCTAATTAACCACCCAAAAGCCAGAGTACAGCTGTGGCTCAAGTGGTAGAGTGCTAGCCTGGAGCAAAAAAAAAAAATCTCAAGTACAGCACCTAGGCCTTGAGTTCAAGACCCAGACTGACACTGACACACACACACACACACACATTTAAAAGATACTTAATAAAGCAAAGGAGAAAAATAAACCTTCATTATCAAGATAAACCAATCAGCAGTACAAGGATGGCCCAGACAGTGAACCAATTAGGGACTTTAAAATCACTACCATGAATATTCTTTCAGAGGAAAGCAAGATAAAAAGCAAGAAAAGAGGGGTCAGCTCACCAAGAAGCAAAACTACAGATAAAACAGAATTCCAAAAATAAGAAGATAATATCAGAATCTGATACACTAATGAGAAGATAGACTGCAGTTAAGAAGCTCAGAGCCTTTGTGATCCTCTTCTAAAAATATCCTCATTGTGTGAATGTTTATAGACCCTTATAATTTATCATGTCCAAATGTAATTTTTGCTTTTGACATTTAGTGTATTCACGTATAAATTTATAAGTGCAATCTACATGAAACAAATGAGGGAAAACATGCAATTTGTGGGTTTCTTTGGGTTGGGCTTACTTCAGGTAATATAATTTTTTTCCAAGTCTTTCCATTTTCTTACAAATATTGCATTATCATTCTTTCTGTTGGAAGTATAGAATTCCATTATGTATATATACCATATTTTCTTGATCCATTCATCTACTGAGGAGCATCTGGGTTGATTCCATATCTTGGCTAAGGTAAACAATGAACATGATTATGCTGGTAGCATTAGTGTGGCCCTATTTGTGATACTGGATAAATACTCAGGAGCGGAATACTGGGTCACAGGGAATCTCTACGTTTAGTCTTTTAAAGAACCTCCATACTGTTTTCCAGAGTGGTTGAATAAGTTTACATCCCCACCAACAGTGTAGTAATATTCTGTTTTGTCTGCATCCTCGCCAGGATCTGTTACGATCATAAAACAGTGCTTATCCAAATGGACTCCAAGAAATGAAAACAAGAGGTTGGGGATTTTTGTTGTTGTTTTTTTTTTGCCTTTCCCCCTCCTCTCTTTTTTCTTGCTGTTTTTAATTTCTGTACCTTTTGTCTTGTATGTAAGTGTATCTGTTTGGGGGAGGATGAGGGGAGCACAAAAATGATGGACAAAGAGTGAACAAATGCAGCAATGATACTCACTAGACACTAGGTTGAAAATGAACTATTCAACTTTTAGTGGGGGGGGGTGGTCAGGAGGGAAAAAACAGAAGAAAGGGAGGAAAAACGTGGCATTGCTCAAAAAGAAATGTACTCGGTGGGCGCAGTGGCTCATGCCTGTAATTCTAGCTACTCAGGAGACTGAGATCTGAGGATCACGGTTTAAAGCCAGCCTGGGCACTAAAGTCCATGAGACTCTTATCTCCAGTTAACCACCAGAAAACCAGAAGTGGTGATGTGGCTCAAGTGATAGAGCATTAGTCTTGAGCTGAAGAGCTCAGGGACAATGCCCAGGTCCAGAGTTTAAGCCCCATGACCAACAAAAAATAAATAAAGGTAATTTAATTTAAAAAAACTCATTTTTTATATTTCTTAAAACACTTGAAAGAGCTTTTTACAAATGCCTCTAAATAGTTAATCAATACATGAAACAACTGTCAGTCATACTAATCTATAAAGAAAATGCAGATCAGAATTACATTATATTTCTATACATACGTAAAACACTTCAGTGAGAAACTATAACTATAAGCAGAAAATATTAGTATATTAGAAAAAATACAGAAAAATCTGAACACTCAAACACTAGTGGTTAGAGTATAAATTTTTACTTCATAAAGCCATTTTGGCAGACAGTTTTATAGAATCTTATAAAGTTACACACATATTCTGAGTCCCAGAAATTCCCCTCCTGTACACACGTCCAACCAAAAATGTATTCCAGCCATAACCAAAATCATAACATAACAAAACTGACTCACAAAGTAGAAAACCCAATAAATCAGAAACTAAATCAGTAGTGAAGATTCTTTTCTCAAAGAAAACATCAGACCCAAACCATTTTACTGTCAAATTTCACCCCATACTAAAGTACCAAGCAATTCCAATATTTTGACAACCATTCCTGATAAAGGAAATACCAGAAAGAAATGTTTTAAATCCAATCTCACTTCTGACTTTAGCAAACAAAATATGGCTAAGAATAGAAAAGACAGTAAACCACACTCAAGTTGGTTTTATCTCAGCAACACAGAGAGCTTAGCATTAGAAAAACAGTAACTATAAAAAACCACTCCCATATATAAATGCAAAAAATTATTTGATCATGTTAATAAAGAAAAGCATTCAACAGAATTCATCATTCATTCATTTGTTTTTGCCAGTCCTGGGGCTAGAACTCAGGGCCTGAGCACTGTCCTTGGGCTTTCCTCAAAGCTAGTGCTCTACCACTTGAGCCACAGCACCACTTCTGTCTTTTCTGTGTATGTGGTACTGAGGAATTGAACCTGGGTCTTCATGCATGCTAGACAAGCACTCTACTGTTAGGCCAAACTCCAGGTCATCATCATTCATTCTTGATCCACTTTTAACAAACTGGAAATAGAAGAATAACTTCTATTACTAGCATATGATTATAATGCTCCATCAAATGAATGTACCACAATTAAAATAATTCAATTTAATGTAATTTGCATACTATTGACTATTTAGATCATCATCTTGTTTTGTTTCATTTTGGTATTATCATTCATTTACACTGGGGATGAACAGCTTTATGCATGTTGAGCTAGTCACCTAACTTCTTGGTGCAATTCATAGAGCTCCGGTATGTTTAAATATACTGCTGGGTTTAGGTCTTTTGGAGTCTAGGGAGAAAAGTAGGGCATATCAATCTAAAAAAAATTTGTTATGCATTTACCTGGTGGTAGATCTCTCACGGTACACAGCAGACTCACGTCAGAAGTCACTATCAAAAAGTAAAAGAAGTTATTGTCTTAGGACAACAAGCAGTAAGGATATAACATTTGAACATATAAGATCCCAGCCATCATCTGATATCTGTACCTACCCCACTATGTCACTGTAACTGACTGAATGTGATTCTACCATGTTCTCTCCATCTTCCATGATCTGTAAAACTTCAAATACTACAGCAGCCAGAGTGATGATTCTCAAATTTGAGAATAACGATCTTCTGAAACTCCTTCCACCCTTCCTCTTGTCCCTCTGGATGAAGGTCAGACTCCTTGTTGTGACTTACAAAGCCCTGCCTCCTTTCAGGGGCCACCTACTTCTCTAGCTGGATCATTAATCCCTACTTTTCTTGGTGCTCCAGCAACACTAGTCTTCCTCCAGTTCCTCACTCCTGCCACCTCCCAGCTTTCATGTTACACCACTTGCCCCGCTCGGACGACCTGAGTCCTTCCCCATTCCCCTTCACCAGACTGTCTCTCCACTTTGATGCCACTTTTTCAGCTGACCAGCTGCTGTCCTGCACCATCTTGAGCTCCCCTCTGGACATCACTCAAAGTCTGTACCTTTCTTCAGTGACTTCAGACATGTGACTTCTCACTCAATGTGTCCTTCCTGTCTTTTTCTAAAATGGGGATACTCTCCATGTATTCTCATCAGGGAAAAGACTGCACTGGTATCACGAAGACACTTCATTCGATCTTTTTGAGTAAAAAAATGTCCATTCTTTAATCCTTAGCCTCCCCAACTGTTCCTCTGACTCACAGGGATAATATAATGAGCTTTCCATTTAAATACCAAATTTCATTGATCTTTAACATCCTTCATTATAGAAACAATGCTATTATGTGTACTAAGCAGAAGGAAGAAAATGAGCCAGGCATGAGTGGCTCACACCTGTAATCCTAGCTACTCAGGAGGCTGCGATCTGAGGATCGTGGTTTAAATCTAGCCCACATAGGAAAGTCAATGAGACTCCATAAGACTTTTCTCCAATAAGCTACCAGAATAAAAAGCTGAAAGTGGAGCTGTGGCTCAGGTGGTAGAATGCTAACCTTGAGCACAAAAGCTAAGGGACAGAGCCTAGGTCCCAAGTTTAAGCTTCAGGACCAGCACCAAAAAGAAAAAAAAGAAAGAAAGGAAAAGAAAAAAGAAAAAGAAAAGAAGTAAAACTCTGTTTCAATGAAATATGAGAATTCAAACAAGAATCTTCAAAGAACTTCAGTAAGTGAAAAAATGAAGAACACAAATCTTCTCTTTCTCTCTCTGTGTTGCACTCTCTCACACACAATCACAGCTATGACCACAAATCCTACTGCTCACACATTGGAGTGGGCGCTTGGGGTACAAGGCCCTTGGTTATAGGTGTGATGCAGGGTGGGGGGGGGTCAGTCCCCAGTTCTCCAGCCAGGCCTGGACAGTGGAGCTTCCTTTCCTGAGGAAGAAGGCATTTCTGACATTTTACTACCTAGGAAAGGACATCCTCCTCCCCTAACAGTTCCTTCACTCTAGCTTGTTTTTGCTATTTTTTTATTCTGTGTCTGTTTAAAGACACAGTTTTTTTTAAATAAAGTTTCTCCAAAGTATATCACATTCGTGTAGAGAAGACTACAGCATCACAGCCCTTTCTAACCCCTTGTACAGCATTTCAGAACCTTCTAGTCTCAGTCTGTGAATGCTCTGTTAAAGACAGTAGGTTATCGGGTACCCAAAATGCCTATAATCCCACCTACTCAGGAGGTGGAGAGAGGGGAATCAATCCAAGGCCAGCCCCAGAAGCAAGTGCCTGACCTGATCTGAAAAACAAAAGAGGCAAAAAGATGAGGAGCATTACTCAAACAGTGCTTGCTTAGGAAGGTCATGAGTTCAAGTCCAGTATCCTCAAAACAGTAGTTACTATAATCATCATCGTAGCTGGGAGAACAACAAAGAAGAAAGGCATCCCACTGGAAACTGCACTAGGTGTCTCTTAACTTCCCCATGTGTAAGATACACATGTATTACTAGATGAAGGTTCTGGGTTCCAGGAGTAAAGAAGGAAAGAGATGACACACTCAAATTAGAGCTTAATAAGGGAACTATGTGTAAGATGTGGATAAGGGCAAGTAACTCAGCAAAGGATATTGCTGTGAGCCACATCAAAATAGAAGACCAAGGACAAGCAAGGCTGATAGAATGGTCCATGGAGAGAAGCCTCCCAGGACCCAGAAGAGTTGGAAGAAGGAGGAGAATGGATCTAACTAACACAGAGAGAAAATACAGTAGAAATCATCTTTGAATTGCCATTGAACTCAGATAGTCTATAAATCTTTTTCATATCAAATTTAGCTTTGCTACAATAAGAAGAAATTTCTGAACATTTATTCCAAATGTTTGAGGACATCCTTCTAGATTACAGACTCCTCATTCTGCCTGCTTTGCTCAGATGGAACCATATACTCGCTGCTCTCTGCTGTCAGAAACAGCCAGACTTGGAGCTTCGCACTACATGCTTCCGATTTATCTTGATCTCTTAGGAATGTAGGGAGACGTTATGGTGAGCTAGTAATTGGTATTTTCTTTCCTGGTCTAATCCCCTTCTCCCAACACCTGCCCCCATCCCCAGAAACAGAACTTCCAGATGGCTACTGCCTTAGAGGAGCTTCCAGCAAGAACAAAGAGAGGAAAATGGATTTGTAAGCCAATCTCTTAGCATCTCAGAGCCAGATAACATGAAGAGAGAGAGCAAAGCTCACCACCCTGTCACCTGCCCCTGCACACCCACCCAAGACAAGGAGGATTTTGTGTGGGGCAGGGAAAGGATGAAACAAAAGCTAGGGCTATGCCCACATTGTGTGGTTCCTGAGAACAGAACTCTGAAATCCTTTCCCACCAATCTAAACTGGTAAATAGTAGATACCACCATTTGAAAGGCATCCTTCTCTCTTCTCACTCACAACTCCTTTGAAATCTCCCACCTTCTGCCTTAGTACCAATGTTCTACTACCCACCCTTCAGGGACAGCCAAGTCCCATGGGCACAACCTCAATCCTAGAACCAGGATCTAAAGTTGTTAATAAAAAATCTGGGATCCTTTCCAAAGCTTCTGTTGAGTACACAGTTGCTTGTAAGGATGTCCCAACTAATATCCAGAGTAAAGATGCTGGCAGAGGGACAGACCACAGTTTCCAGCATCTGTTCTTTCCTGAATTCAGAGGCAAGGCTGTGCTCCAAGGCACAGGAGCTTTTGCTATATCCATCATGCTCATGTCCAGCTAGGAGCCTGGCCATTAGAGCGAGGTCATGCTGGGCTGAGGAAATCTCTCAGAATAGAAGGCAATCATGCTGGGGTAGAGAGAAAATGCATTTGGAAGGAAACAAAAATAATTTTCAAAGGGGGGGGGAAACATATGTGTTTTATTTCAAATGAGTCCAGTTCTTTCTCAGAGGATCTACCAGGTGAAGGAAGATTCAAACTTCCAAAAAGAAAAAAAACAAAAAGCAATACGGGGAGGGGGGGGCAGGGGCGGTCCAGCTGGGGCAAATGCCTAGTAATTAACCAAGGGACGACTCTGGCCTAACCAGATTGCTTGACTTCTTTGCAGATTCTTCTTATCTGGAAAAAAAAAAAAAAAAAAAAAAAGCTTGGAGTTTGGATTAAGATCATTATCAATGTCTCTTCATTCCAGCTCTAAGAATATATGACTTTCAAGCTGGAAAAGGGATTTGTCAAGTTCAGAGTCCAAAGATTTGACATTGAAAAATGAAGCAAAGAAGGAAAGGTTGCCATTAACAGCCAGCAGGGCTCCAGTCTGACAAAGAACAGAAAAGAAGTGCTATGCAGATCCTGTCATCCTGGTGTCTGGACGCATCTTCACCACATTCTCATCTGGGACCATGCCATACAAACCGGCTATTCCATGCATCCCCAGAATGCCCAACCATAAAAGGAATTCTCCTAAGTAGTTCCTCAGTAACACTCGACAGTCTGCCTCCTGTTGGCACTTTCACTCAGCTCCAGGCTAGACTCCTAAACGAACGTATTATAAAGGGATATTCTGTCAAGTGCTAAGTCTCATCCTCCTTGCTCTCTTGCCAGCATCCTTATATAGAATAATGACAGATGTTAAGCTTGTATACTTCATGGGAAAGTGAATAAGAGGAAAACAGAACACAAAGCCCAGGGGCCCCAGGGCTCACGCCTATAATCCTAGCTACTCAGGAAGCTGACATCTGAGAATCATAGTTCCAAGCCAGCCCAGGAAGGAAAACCCATGACACTCTCATCTTAACCACCCAAAAGCTGGAAGTGGAGTTGTGGTTCAAGTGGTAGAGTATTATCCTTGAGTAGAATTTGAGATTGCTTATACAATAATCTGACATCCACATTTAAACTTCTGATTTAGATGGACTCAGCAAAAGAAAACGAATGCCACAGAACAGACTGCTACCATACTCTCCTGTGGGTGGGCTTTAAAAGAAAAGGGAATGCAATACAAACAAACAAAAAGTAAACAAGGTCCCTTTCACATGAGTACTAGACACCCTGCACAATAGGCAAGTATCCTCTGAAGCTCTAACTGCTCTAGGGGATGGGATGGGAAACAATAGGAAACAATGCCCCAGAGGCAGAGGCAGGGAGAAACCCTCAGGCTTAGTAAACAGAACAGCTTCTGGGCAGTGCCGTATAAAGACTGCCTGGAAGGAATTTAGACAAATCTCCAGCCTGAACAGCACAAAAGTAACTCCTTTCTCCTCAGGATTCACGCTATCCCTTGTCCCAAATGTTCAGTGATTGAGAGAGAGAGAGAGAGAGAGAGAGAGAGAGAGAGAGAGAGAGAGAGAGAGAGAGAGAGAGAGAGAGAGAGAGACTGGATAGAGCCCTAAACCACTGTTCATGAATTCCAAAGGTGATGACTTCATTTTTTTGTCCAAATCAGGATAGTTGTGAAAATGGAAGGAGGTTGTTAAGTAGAAGTAGATGGCATGCTGGGACAAAAAGCATAAACTCGAACTGTCCCAAGGAAATATGGATCAATGGTCATCTGGCTAATCCAAGAGTGAGTGACAAATGCGTCACTCACAGCAACAGCAACAGCTGTTAATCAGAGAGCAAAATAATACAGCAGCAACTGTCATACACAAACTGCTTGCTGTTCAAAAGACAGATGAAGTAACGCCTTAGATGCAAGCGATCAAGAAGGACTTCATGGAAGAGGGGGCAATTGATCTCTAAATCATATTTCTACAGAGAGGAGATGAAAATGTGAGGAATTGTGAGCACAGGAACACATGGGGTGGTTAGGGAAGCGGGAAAATGTGATATAGCAGATCTAAAGAGGGACTCTGGGGTAAGGTAAGACAGGGAGAGGAAATGGAATCACCGTGAAAGGTCATACTTAAGTCACTAGACAGTGGAGGGCAGTAATAAGACCATAGGGCCTTGAAGGTCAGGATGAAAATTAAATTCTAGAGAATCTGACCTATCCTCTGTAAGAGCAAATCTGTATTTCCAATATGCAGTCTTAGCAATAGAAACCAAAAGGTAATGTCACAAACATTGATGGCATAAGTTTTTCAAAATCTCCCTTTGTTTTTTCTAATGTACTATGTTATTTCTTGTCTCTTTCATTGTCCCTTGGATATTCTCATATTGTTACAGTATCTTACCTTGTTATCTGATATATTGTATATATGTTTATTTGTTTATTTGAAATAACAAAGGGAAGGGGGGGGAAACAAGATGAGGGGAGGGGTAGAGGGGAGGGCCAAAAACATGAGAAGGGGTATCAATGTGTGTGAAGTCATGCACCTTCTAGCTGACGAATATAACTGTAACCCTTCTACTAATTACAATTAAAAACATTTTAGAAAAATATACAAATACGCAATCATCAATAGCTGATGACTTTCACTATTTTGTACTTAATTCCAATGTAAGTAAACAATGGATCTTTCAATCTCCCATATATAAAGTTATATTTTTCCTGCAAAAAAAAAATCCCTTTTTTCTTTCTTGTGGATGGTTGTGGTTTATGGACTGGGTCAAAGTTCACTTTGTCGATTTTTCATCATAAATATTTTCATAGATTGCCAGAAAGCCTCTATCTCAGTTTTGTTTTTTTTTTTTTTTGCTAGTCTTGGGCTTGAGCTCAGGGCCTGAGCACTGTCCTTGGACTTTCTCAAGGCTAGAGCTCTACCACTTGAGCCTCAGCACCACTTCCGGCTTTTTTCTACGTATGTGGTACCGAGGAATGGAACCCAGGTCTTCATGCATGCTAGGCAAGCACTTTAACCACTAGGCCAAACTCCCGGTCCCTATCTCAGAAATTTTTAAAAAATGAGAGTTCAAAGGATTGTTTAAATGAGAAAATGAAAAATGGAAGAAAGAAAAACAGGTTACTGAGTGAAGAGATAGGGTGAGTTTGTTTTGAGGATAGAAAATTAAATTGAAAGCCATGCTCACTTGAATGCTAATCCTTCTATAATATACAAAGCATCCTGAAGCAATCACACATTTAATAAAATTATCTTATTCCAAAAGGTTAATTTACAGATCTATGTTGGCTTACATGGAGAATTTGAAGAGTGGGTGTGGGGATGGGAATTAAAAGACAGTGTTTCCACCATTTTTCAATTGTAGCCCAGGTATCTGACTACTCTGGGTCTCATCCCTCACAGAATAAGTCATCCTAGAGAAAGCTATTAATATCAGATTTTCCGGAAAAGGTGGGAAACACTAGCTAAGCAGTCTCATTTCCAGGAGAGAATGGCCTCACAGGAAACCAGAGCTCTGCTCTCTAAATATAAAGTCAGGAATATTTGTAAACAGAATCAGCTTATTCCCTTCCCATGGAGGGTGTTCCCTGATCTTCAAAACGCATTCCTTGGTCATGTAAGGTCATAAGTTTAATCTGGATTGGTAGTTGTTGACTTTTCTGTTCATGAAGTTTTATACTCACAAAGGCCTTCAGGAATAATATCTAGGAACAATAAACAGGAGTCTACTTTTAAGAGGCTTCCAATGGTCAAAAATGAGATTATCTGAGAGTTCAAAGAGATCATGTAGAACTGGTCGTGGTAAGGCACATCTGGAATTTCAGTTCCTCAGTAGATGAAGATAGGAGGCTTACAATTTTGAGTTCATACTCTGGGTAAAATATTTAACAAGTCCCTTTCTCAACAAATAATCTGAATATGATGATGGTTTACATCTACAATCTCAGCTACACGAAAGTATAAAGTTCAACCCCCAGTATTGCAAAGAGAGAGAGAGAGAGAGACAGACAGACAGACAGAGACAGAGACAGAGAGGGGGGCAAAAGCAAGGGCAAAAGGGAGGGAGAAAGTAAGGGTGAAAGGGACGGAGGGAAGGAGGAAGGGAGGAAAACAGAGAAAAACAATTTATTATTTGATTATTTATAAATCTGGTAAATAAAGAGCAATCTAATATTTATCTTGGGTCTACTACTTGAACTTTATTACCAAGTAATCAGAAAGTAGATACGGGGAAGCCATTCTTTATAAAAATTATTATGACTAATAAACAAAAAAGGCAAAAGTGAAACATCACCATCTTACAAGCCCTAAAAAATGTTTCTAAGCACATGTTATAGAAGGACAGACAACATAAATATGTGCTTCCTAAGAGAAAATATTCCTATTGTAAGGACTAAAGGAACTGCATCTGAATCTGACCAGACATCTAAACCCAGCCAGGGTACTGCAGAACAGATTCAGTTCAGAGGCTTATTGTTATGGTCCACAAGGATGCAAAGAAAAAGCCAAACTGCAAGAAACTACAGATCAGAACCGGTTTTATTCACCGATAATCTATTTTTTAAAGACAGAGAGAGAAGGAGAGAGAGAGAGAGAGAGCGCGCGCGCACGCGCAGGGGGAGGGAGAGGGAGAGGGAGAGGGAGAGAAAGGAGTTTGTGACTAACAAAAATGCTATTATTTCATTAAAAACAAGCAATACAAATCTGGTGTCAGTGGCTCCGGCCTATAATCTCAGCTACTCAGGAGGCTGAGATCTGATAATCATAATTCAAAGCCAGCACAGACAGAAAAGTTTAGGAGATTCTTATCTACCATTTACTGGAGAAAAAAGAAAGAAAGAAAGAAAAAGAAAGCAAGCAAGTGAGCAAGCAAGCTAGACCTGGAGCTGTGGCCCGTGGTAGAATGATACTCTTGAGTGAAAGAAGCCCAGAGACACCCACAGGACACACACACACACACACACACACACACACACACACACACACACACACAAGCGCACAGCAAGAAAAAAATAGAGTATCTAAATATGAACATTTGGGTGATCCCTATAAAAGTCTAGACCATATTCAGTTGTGATTTAAAGGAAGAAGTTACACCTATATTGGGATACACAGAAGGGACTTCTAGAGTGGTAGCAAAATTCTATTTCCTAGCCGAGATGGTAGTCAAAAAAATGTATTTGCCTTACAGTAGCTTATAAAGCTGCATACTCTATTTGGAACAGGAATGGTGCTTGAATCTTATTTTATAATAATGTAGTTTTATTTAAAATGGAAAAAGTGCTTTGCACTCACACCAGTAATCCTAGCTTGTCAGGATCACAGCTCAAAGCCAGTCTAAACAGAAAAGTCTGTGAAACTCCTATCTCCAATTAACCAGCAAAAAAAAAAAAAACAATCACCACCAAAAAAACAAAAAAACTAGGAGTGGAGCTATGACTCAAGGGATAGAGCAAGACCAAGCTAAGAGACAGGGCCCAGGCCTGAGTTCAAGCCCCAGTAGCAGCAGCGCTCTCGCGCTGTCTCTCTCTCTCTCTCTCTCTCTCTCTCTCTCTCTCTCTCTCTCTCTCTCTCTCTCTCTCTCTCTCTCTCTTTCTGTGTGTGTGTGTGTGTCTCTCTCTCTCTGACACACACACACACACACACACACCCATGCATGTGGGTAGAGCTGGTCAGATCTGGCTGAGTCAGCTAGAGCAGCAGTAGAAGCACACTTCCTGCTCGTGGAGACGTGACCCACGGGCACGTCTGCCTAGCTTGCAGGCCATGAGCTGTCCACGCTCCCTGCATTCCCCCCCGAGGCCAGACCTGCTCATGCTCGTCCTCCTGGCGTGTATACTGTGTGGTGCCATTCACACTTACTTCCTGCCAGAGATTTAGCCCCACACATGAACATGCATGCACTCACGCATGTGCTCACACACACACAAGAGAAGGAAAAGATAATCCCATCAAGCTCCTTCAGGACCTATGAAAATCTATTTTCAAACTCTAGGAAATGGAAGCACGGTTTAGTTTTGTTTTCATGTCTTACTTTTCTTTCTCCTTTTTGTTCTGCATGTTTTTGTCTGTCTTTGGGACAAGAAGGCATAGAAATGGAGGAACAAAGGGTAAAAAGAATGCAGCCCTGGCACTTCTTGGACACCATATTGAAAGTGAACTGTGCAACTTGTAGATGGGGATGGGAGGGAAACACTGGGAGAGAGCAAGAGAAAGGATGATATGTTCCCAAAAGAAATGTACTCTTTACCTGACTTATGTAACTTCTCTGCACATCATCTACAATAACAATTTTTTAATTTATTTTTTCATTTGCCAGTTGTGTGGCTTGAACTCAGGGCTTGAGCACTGTCCTTGGACTTCTCTCAAGGCTAGAGCTCTACCACTTGAGCCACAGCCCCACTTCCAGCTTTTTTTCTATGTATGTGGTACCGAGGAATCAAACTCAGGTCTTGGTGCATGCTAGGCAAGCTATGACTGGGCCAAACACCTGGCCAATTTTCTTTTTAATTTAAGGAAAACCTATTTTCAAAATTATGTCAAGTAAATAAAGCAATCTTGATTCCCCTTAGCTAAAATACGCAATAATTTCTGTAGCAAAACTAGAAGAAATCAAAACTAGAATTCAATCAGGATAAATATAATTTGCCTATGAAAATCATGGCCACATGGAACTCTATACCTTTCATTCACAATAAAGGATCTAGGATTCTCCAAAAGCATTATTCCCCATCACCCATACACTGAAAATGTAACAAGCCTGGCCCAGGACTTGGGGAATATTCACAGATCAGCATCCTAGACTTCAGAGCACAGACTCTTCAATTCATTTTCTCCACCAGAGAAACATCTGCTGATTTCCCTTACCCCTCCCCACCCCCTTGAACCTATTTTTATGCAGAATTCCCTCAACTCCTGGATGATCATGTGACCCTAGCTTCCCACTCTCAATTGACTGGTCATCATTTAATCCAGCATGCCAGAAAATCAGCCAAGAGTCACCAAGTACAAATGATATAAAAGACCAGTCTATGGCTGTTCCTGAAGCCATAAATAGGTTGTCTGTTCAGATAACTCAGATTCCTATGGCCACCAATTCCTGCGACATTATATGTTTTCTTTCAACCCACACCGATAAGGCCTCAAGGCATTCTCTGTAGCCAAATGATGATAAAAAGAAGAGTCTGCAACATTTTGCAGATGATTCTCCATTATGTACATCAGCACTAGTTCAAATAGACAATCGCATATACATCCTGGCTTGTTTCTTGAAGAACATTAGAAGAAGAAAATTCTTTCATTTGGCATAACTTTTCAACACATTTGGGTACCTACTTGGTCTATCTGAAAGATGATCAGAAATATACATAATAGCAAATGATTGGGTTGGATGAGACTCAGAAAGTACAGAATTGGAAAACTGGTATAAAAAAAATCATTGACAGCCAGACACTTGTAACTCACACCTATAATCCTAGCTACTCAGGAAGCTGAGATCTGAGGATTGCAGTTCAAAGCCAGCCTGGGCATGAAAGTCCATGAGACTCTTATCTCCAATTAACCACCAGAAAACTGGTAGTGGCACTGTGGTGGTTCAAAGTAGAGCACTACCCTTCAGCTGAAGAGCTCAGGTACAGCACCCAGGCCCAGAGTTCAAGCCCCATGACCAATCAAAAAAGAAAAGAATCATTGAGAATATTTAAAGGGGTGACAGTGATCAAAATATAGTGTTATTATAAGCTGCTCTATTAAATGGCAACACTTTTGTACAACTACTTAATGATAAAAAAAATAAAAATAAAATTGAGACTGGACAACAATTATGAAATATTTGCATTTCATGAACTTGTTCACATACAGGCCTCCATGCAGAGGAGACTCTCTGAAATCAGGTGGGCAGGGTAACCTATTCTGAGGCTATCAGTTGGTCTTTTCCCCCTCATGCCTTCCCCACAGACTTACCTTTAGGGTGTCTGGCAATAATTACAGAGCCTTTGGAGATTTACCTTGTAAACTGGGTTACCCCGTCAATATGTATTCAATCTGCCAACAGAAGGAGCCCAGGTGAATCAGTGAGCCATCACTGGTTGGTTGACTACTTTGGATCTTTTCCATGAGAAGCACAAAGATTTGGGCAACCACTCCTGAATATGGATTTGCTCCCCACACCCAGGTACATAAAGAATGTCAGTTTATCATCAAAACATCAATCTCATGACAACACAAAAGAAGTAACTGACTCATGGCTATCAAAATTCTCTAGTCTTGTTATATAGCCCATTATCTAGAAGCTAGGGGCCTGGAAGCCTGGGGTAGTCCCCTCATAGGTGACATAGTTATAAAACTGGAGACACCACCTTGACAAGTTATGATATTATGTACACTGTATATGCTTTGAATGAACAACTCCTTTAGTGTGTCATTTCTTCCACAAGTACTGAGGACCAACAATTAAAAGTGGAGGGTCCTGGGGCAGCAAGTTTGGCCTACTGGTAGAATGCTTGCCTAAGATGCATGAAACTCTGCGTTCGAAAGTGGTGCTGTGCCAGGATTAACTCCAAATGGACCAAAGACCTCGAGGTAAAAGCAGATACACTGAAAACTTTACAAGAAAAAATAGGAGATACACTAGCTCTCCTTGGCACAGGTCAAAACTTTCTTAATAAAGACCAAGAAACACAACAAATCAGAGAAAATCTGGATAAGTGGGACTGCATTAAACTGCAGAGCTTCTGTATGGCAAAAGACATAGCTAGCAAATTAACTAGCAAGCCTACAGAGTGGGAGAAGATCTTCACTAACCATACAACCGACAAAGGCCTCATATCTAAAATATATCAATAGCTCAAAAAATTGAATCACTCCAAAACTAATCTCCAAAGAAACAACCATCCCATTAAAAGATAGGCCACAGACTTAAAGAGAGCCTTCTCTAAAGAAGAAATGAGAATGGCCTATAGACACATGAAGAAATGCTCGACATCTCTGGCCATAAAAGAAATGCAAATCAAAACAACTCTAAGATTCCACCTCACTCCAGTTCGAATGACCAGGATCAAGAAATCTAATAACAACAGATGCTGGAGGGGATGTGGCCAGGAGGGATCACTACTACACTGTTGGTGGGAATGCAAACTCGTTCAACCACTATGGAAAGCAGTGTGGCAATTCCTCAAAAGACTAAACATAGAGCTCCCCTATGACCCAGCAATTCCACTACTTGGCATTTACCCAATCGTCCAGAAACAAGGACATACTAAATCCACTAGCACAACAATGTTCATTGCAGCACTATTTACCACAGCAAAGATATGGAACCAACCCAGATGCCCCTCAGTTGATGAGTGGATCAACAAGATGTATTTATACATAATGAAATTCTATGCTGCTGTCAGAAAGAATGACATTGCCCCATTTGTAAGGAAATGGAAAGACTTGGAAAAAAAATCATATTAAGTGAAGTAAGCCAGACTCAAAGGAACATAGGCTCAATGGTTTCCCTTATTTGTTATAATCAGTAGAAACCTTGGGCTCTCCTAGCAGAGATTTACAATAGAACAAAACCTAGATGCATAAGACCATATAAAATGATGCTAAATGAAAGGCCCTCCAGGATAAGGAAATAAAAGCCATATAATGAGTGATTGTTGTCCTTAATGCACTATGTTATCTCTCATCTCTTTTGCTGTCCCTTGGTTATCTCATATTGTTACAGTATTTCACCTTGTTATCTGATATATTGGATATATGTGTATTTGGTTATTTGAAATTGGATAGGGAAGGGGGGAAAACCAGATGAATGGGGTAGGGGAGGGAAATGGGGACCAAGACATGAGAAAGAGTATGAATGTATGTGAAGTAATGCACCTTCTATCTAGTGAATATAATGTAACCCTTCTATGAACTGCAATAAAAATATATGAAAAAAAAGAAAGTGGTGCTGCGGCTCAAGTGGGCTAGCCTTGAGAAAACTCAAGGACAGTGTCCAGGCCCTGAGTTTAAGCCTCAGGACTGGCAAAAAAAAAAGTGGAGTATCCATTTATACTAGTAATAAGCTGATGGCAAAAATCTTTCTCCTTGCTAGTGAAATTTGCTAGGTAACCTTCTAGTTCCACCAAACTTGAAATTAAAGTTGCCACTTTGGAAGTAGTGTTGTAGCTCAAGTGGTAAAGCACTAGCCTTGAGCACAGGGATAGAGCCCAGGCTCTGAGTTCAAGCCCCAGGACCAGCCAAAAAGAAAAGAAAAGAAATAAGAACATTTAAAGTTGCCACTTAGTTATTTTAGACTCCTCACACTACTGAGCCAACTGACAAAGAAACTTTATTGTACTTAGCAGGGCAGCTAGTCATAGTTATTAAGGTAAAATAGGATTGTTGTTGAACAGTAGAGGCAGGAAAAAGGATGTCTGCAACTCTTCTACTATTTTTTACTTCCATGCCTAGTGGTAAAATTAATAGAATATTTTACCAGACCAATAAAGGAGGGATGACTAAGAGTGTAGGCTCTTCAGGAATGAGGATTGGTATCAACTCACCAGAAAAGGAATCCTCACCAACCCAGCAGCTAATTTAAAGGAACAGAAATGTGGGAACCAGTAAGGAAAGGGGGAAGCTACATTAGATTAGCTGTAGCTATGGAAATAGACATAGGTATGCAACTTACCTATATTACTATGCTATTAACTATAGCTATCACAGTCTTGTACTTAGTTACAAAAGTAAGGACCCATGAACTGTATGCATGTGCATTTCCTTTCTTATTTGTAATACCATACATGTATATAGAAACTATTTTCTCCAGCTGGGTAGGGAGCTCAGTGAGTCCTTACCTAGCATGGTCAGAGCCCTAAGTTCCATCCCCAGCTACACACACACACACACACACACACACACACACACACACACACACACCTCCCTTACTCCCTTAGTGAGCGTAGTCTTATGTATTATAAAATGAACGGGATTTTGACCAATGTATTAGTAGCATTACAGACCTTGAATGCTCTAAGTGGTTCAGGTTTCTGTCTCCTTTACCAGTAAAAGAGTAAGCATGCCTTTGCTGTGCAAAGCTCCTGCCCATCTATTGCTTTGGCCAAACCAATATCATAATGCTTTGATTTTTTTAATCAGGTTTTATATATGGCAGAAGACTGCACATAGATGAGGCAAGGCACAGAGTGACTACCATTCTACCTCCCACTTAGTGATGCACAAGAAAGCCAGTATATCACATTCCTTACCAACTTACCAACCGCTCCCACCAAAGAAGATGCTCACAGGAGACTGGAAAACTGGAAGAGGAGGAAGAGAATTGGTTTGTGTCTCTGGGTTTCTGTTGTCACTGCGGTTAGCTACTGTGGGTTCAAAAGCTCCTGCCTTGGTACCTCGGTTCTAACTGCAGAACAGGACTTTGAGCCAACAGAAAGCAGGGAAGCCTTACAAGTACAGGTTCCCTTTTTTTCTTGGTCTAGGGTACATACTAGATACACAAGATGTTGCTTACTTCTGTTTTGTTTTGATTGTGGTATAAAACACACACAATAAATATAACATGGACTATCCCAACCATTTTTTGAAGTGTACAGCTCGGTATCTTCACATGGCTGGGTGATGAATCTCAGGTGCTTTCTCACAGCACAGATCTGAAAGTCTAACACATTGGGCAACCACTTCCCCTTTCCGTCACCCCTCAGTCACCAGCAACCACGCTCCGACTTTCCATGGCCATAAAGTTCACTGCTTCAGACAAGTAAGCAGAAATGGAGACTTACAGTCAGAAGAATTCTTAGTACCTTTCTTTTCATTCAGAAACCTTAATGGGGTAATGACTTAAGTTTTGCTGGAAGAATCCCTGTGACTGCTTCCAAAACACAAGCCATATGTCAGTGGCTAAATCTTTCAATAACAAAGTTCTTCCTTACATTAAACAGATACATTACCCTTCTACTCTTCAGTCCTGGTCTACTTTCTAGAACATATTCCTTCCCTTTCCACAGTTCACATGCTGTGCTACTTTATTTATTTTTTAATTCTACTTTTATTTGGTAGTACTGGAATTTGTATTTAGGGCTTTATACTTGCTAGGAAAGTGTCCTATCATCTGACTATAGACCTATTGCACTCCTTTTCTTTTCCTTTTCCTTTTTCTCTTTCTTTTTCTTTTTATGCACAGGTATTGGGGTTTGATCTCAGGCCCTGGATGTTATCAATCAAAGCTGGTGCTCTACCATTGAGCAGCAGCTCCACTTCTGGCTTTATGCTAGTTAATTAGATATAAGAGTCTCACAGATTTTCCTACCTGGGCTGGCTTCAAAACATGATCTTCAAATCTCAGCCTCCTAAGTAGATAGGATTAGATATGGGCCACCGGCACCTAGCTTATTGCACTATTATTTTTTTGCCAGTCCTGGAGATTGAACTCAGGGCCTAAACACTTTCCTTGGGCTTTCTCAAGGCTAGAGCTCTACCACTTGAGCCACAGCACATTTCCAGCCTTTTCTATGCATGTGGTACCAAGGAATGGAACCCAGGTTGTCGTGCATACTGGACAAGCACTCTACCACTAGGCCAAACCCACGACCCTTGTTGCACTATTTTTAAAATGACATCTTGTCACATGTGTTAGCCTGCCATAAAACAGCAATTTTCACATAGAGAAAATGCAAAACACAAACAAAAAAAATGTAAGTATCCACTTATATTGATATTCAACACTTAGAAACCAATCTTGCATACCTCGTAGCCAGATAATCTCTATAGCCAGAAAAAGGGCAAGATTCAAGAACTAATTAAACAGTAACTTGCAATGTGTTTCTGAACACTTCTGCTCAATTACACATTTAAAAATAAATACTCCTCCACCCGTCCATGAGAGCACTGACAGTTTCTCACTAGGTAACTACTTATCTCTTTAATGCTCCAAAAGATTCTCTCCCAGGTAGTCACAATATTTACAGTGATTGCAAAGATGGAAATTGTCACTAATGAAACTTCATTTGCCATAGCCTGCAGATCTGAAATGCTTTTGAAGTGGCAGAGGCAGAACACAGTCTTGATCTTGCAACATCTTAGCAGCATGGATGGCCGTTCCTTCCTTGTCTAACTGCATGCTATTTAAATTAAAATTTTTACATTGTCACTATAGAAACATAACCAGAATAATAATAAGGAATGTGAAGAACATAAACTATGATAAAATGCCTCTACTACAAGATCAGAGGCTTAGACCATCTTTGCACAAGCATTAATTACACAAGGTCACTGCCTTTCTTGGATCTGACACAACTCCTCATTATCTCAGTTATTAAATGCACCCAACCTGCTTGACATAGAAAAATGTCACTTGAAAATGGAAATGCTTTTCTTTATTAAAGAATTTATTAACATTGATTTTTACATCATATTTCAAATGACATGTTTAACAAACAAGTATTCAGGAAGGGAATCTCTATATATAATCATTGGCACTTAGATTTTAGAACATAATCAAAAGTAGGCTGAGGGTTTGTATGTTATAGATATATATTAATCTATGTAATAAAACATTATGTCTATAAAGTCATAAATTTTTGGCCAGGAGTTTGGCTCAGTGGTAGAGTGCTTGCCTAGCATGCACGAAGACCCAGGTTTGATTCCTTGGTACCACATACACTGAAAAGGCCAAAAATGGTGCTGTGGCTCAAGTGGTAGAGCTCTAGCCTTGAGAAAGCCCAAGAACAGTGCCCAGGCCCTGAGTTCAACCTCAGGACTTTGGGGAGAGAGGGAGGGAGGGAGGGAGGGAGGGGGAGAGAGAAGGAAGAAAGGAAGAAAGAAAAAAGAAGGAAGGAAGGAAGGAAGGAAGGAAGGAAGGAAGGAAGGAAAGAAAGAAAGAAAGAAAGAAAGAAAGAAAGAAAGAAAGAAAGAAAGAAAGAAGGAAAGAAAGTCAGGTATCTGTCACTCATACCTGTAATCCTAGCTACTCAGGAAGCTGAGATCTGAGAATCACAGTTCAAAGCCAGCCTGGGCAGGAAATTCCATGAGACTCTTGTCTCCAATTAACCACCAGAAAAGTGGAAGTGGCACTGTGGCTCAGTGGAAGAGCGTTAGCCTTGAGCTCAAGAGCTCAGGGACAGTGTCAAGGCCAACAGAAAGAAAGAAAAAGAAAGGAAGGAAGGAAGGAAGGAAGGAAGGAAGGAAGGAAGGAAGGAAGGAAGGAAGGAAGGAAGGAAGGAAGGAAAGGGTGGGAGGGAAGAGAGAGAGAGAGAGAGAGAGAGAGAGAGAGAGAGAGAGAGAGAGAGAGAGAGAGATAACTTTTTAATGGGCACACAAAAATGTATACATGGGTTTATTCATCAATGATAACAATTGGGAACATCTAAATATCAAACAACTCATGACAAATTAAACAATTCATGCCTCACTTAGAAGATAGAATTATAGGGCTGGGAGCATGGCCTACTGCTAGAGTGCTTCCCTAGCATGCACGAAGACCTGGGTTCAATTCCTCAGTACCATATTCATAGAAAAAGCTGGAAGTGGTGCTGTGGATCAAGTGGAAGAGCTCAAGCCTTGAGAAAGCCCAGGGACGGTGCTCAGGCACTGAATTCAAGCACCAGGATAGAAGAAGAAAAATGAAGGAGGAGGAGGGAGAAGAAGATGAAGAAGGAGAAGGAGAAGAAAGAAGAAGAAGAAGAGGAGGGGGGGGAGGAGGAGGAGGAGGAAAGTATATACAGGCACCAACAAAACAAAATGTTGCATAGCAATTACTTGTGCAGGCTATATTATAAGCAACTTTAAATCCATTAACTTATTTAACCTTTAATATAACCCTATGAAGTATTATCATTGTCTTTTTCTAACAAAGAAACACAAAGTCCAAAACAAAGAAACTAAGAAAATGATGAACTGAGATTCATTCAAATCAGGCATTCTGGTCTAAGACTCCACATTTTTAACAACTGTTCATACACAATGAAAGAATGTTTAATAACATGTTTCAATCCTCCAAATATTCCTGCACAGCATTTTAAAATAAGACTACTAAATTATAGCTCATAAACATCAACTATATTTAGTATATATATGGAGACAAATAAGTACATACGTATTTTTTTCCAGTCCTGGGCCTTGAACTCAGGGCCTGAGCACTGTCCTTGGGCTTCTTCCTCAGGGCTAGAGCTCTACCACTTGAGCCACAGCACCACAGCCACAGTACCACTATGTGGTAGAGGAATCCAACCCAGGTCTTCGTGCATGCTAGGCAAGCACTCTACCACTAGGCCAAACTCCCACTCCATATATATTTATTTTATAGATGTATCTTCCCCATATATATGAAACCATTAACAGTGGTTATCTATGTCTGAAGATGAATATTCATTTAAGCACTTGGGGTTGATTTAAGAGTTACTTTTCTTGATTAACATGGATTATATTTACTATCACAAACATAATACTCTCATTATCATCATGTAAATATTCCCCAGGGCTGAGATGCACTTTGAACATGGGGACATATAAAGTGCTACATATCAGTTTACCTTCTTTGTCAAGATGAAAGGCTTTGTTGTTTTCATCTCTGAAAACAAAAGAAGACAGAATCTTAACTGATAGTGCTTTATAAATAAACACATCTCTTAGCAATAAATGGTGCTCACTGTCAATACCTAAGGTTTCAAAGTATACAGCGTTTGTCTGGATCAGGTATTTTTATCTAGCCGCTTCAACCCCAGGTCATCTGAGTTTATCAGTGTGCAAATATTTAAACTTCACAGACAAAACTCCTGGCTGGTAAGAGGAGTGTTGCTCTTTAGAGCCACTCAGCCACATGACTGATCAAGGTGTCTTGAAGGCCTTCACTTTATGGGTCCAAATTGCTCCTCAGTGGCAATTCCCAACTGAATTCACTTGGAAAAGAAAATTGCTCCCAGGAAAAGGATAAGCAAGGCGTGACAGAAATTAAAGCATCACCTACCTACACAAATTCTGCCCACACCACACAGAAAGAAAACAATCAATCACCAGTAGATCAACAACACAGAAGCAATATTCATGTGATTACAAAGAACAGCGCCTGCTCAGGACAAGAAATATTTATCACCTGGACCTCTCTGGGGGTCTTATATTCTGTAAAAGCAGGATGCGCCTATGGACCGACCTATAAAGGATGCTGCTTCAACACTATCAGGACCAGGCCTCGGGGCTACCTGAGCTGTTTTCCCCACTAGCATTCGGTGGCCTGGATGGTTCTCATGGCAGCAAGACCCGATAAGCATTAAGTAGAAAGAATTTCCACTTCCACATCACCCAGAATATCACAAGACCATGTTTTGGTGGTGCATTTATATTTGTGAGTAACCTACTCCACAGTTCATATTAGCAAAGGTTGCAGAAATGCTCAGGAGCTTCAATAGCACAGCTGTAGAGAGAAGAATTCCAAGATGGCCTCTCTTTGAGGGTGGGTGGTGACTCCGGAAAGGATAGAAAACAGATCACTTCCTCAATGCAGTTATATCCTGTGGTCAAACAGAAGGGATAATGATCTCATTCTAGCCAACCACAGAGGGGGTCAGAAGTCAGACACAATCCTGCTGTGCTTCTACTTGCCTATGGCTGACTGCAGGCATCCTGTTGGTGACAAGAGAGAGCCCTATGAGCAGTCAGCGAGAAAACAGAACCTCGTTCCTGCACAACTTCTAAAAAATGAATTCTCAAGCCAGGCATGGTGGCTCACTCCTGTAATCCTAACTACTCAGGAGTCTGAGATCTGAGGATCAAGGTTCAAAACTAGCCCAGGCACTAAAGTCCATGAGACTCTTACCTCCAATTAACCACTAGAAAACCGGAAGTGGTGCTATGGCACAAGGGGTAGGGTGGCAGTCTTGAGCAGAAGAGCTTAGAGACAGTGTCCAGGCCCAGAGTTCAAGCCCCACGATGAAAAGAAAGAAAGAAAGAAAGAAAGAAAGAAAGAAAGAAAGAAAGAAAGAAAGAAAGAAAGAAAGAAAGAAAGAAAGAAAGAAAGAAAGAAAGAGAGAGAAAGAAAAAGAGAGAGAGAGAAAGAAAAAGAGAGAGAGAAAGAAAGGAAGAGAAGAAATGAATTCTCCCAGCAACCAGTGCTCAGTGAAGAGGATCTTGAGCCTCACATGAGACTAACACCATTTTCAGGTCAGCCTGTTTATATCCTAAGCCAAGGACAAGGCCCAACTCTTTTAGAGCCCCTGATCCCCGAAAAATGTGAGATTATACATAAGTCTGTGCCTTTCTAAGCCTAAGCCGTGGTAATTTGTTAGACTTCAGTAGGAAATAAATATAATGACCCTTATCAGGACACATCACTGATTGTCTTCTGAGGGAATTACAACTTGGAGCCAAAGAATTTGTGTCAGTGACATTCACCCCTAAGAAGCCATCGGAAGTGGAAGAAATATTCACATAACAACTTAGAAGTCACTTAACTTCTATATGAACTCTCTTTTGCATTTTACACCATGACTATGATACCGGGTGCCAAAGGGGAAATAAGAAGGAAGATTTGGAAAGCAGGTAACCCAGTTTCCTTCCCTATCCTTCCACTTCCCGGTGTGATAAAGAAGGAGCTGCACCTCAGATTGCCAGTGAGAAACACTGGAAGGCAGACTGCCCCAGGGGTGGGGGAGGCATGGGAGGGTGGGAGGGGGTGGGAATTAAATGAGTTTACATAAAGTCTATCCTGTGCTAAGCACTAGATAAGTGTTTATTGTTGTTCTTATCGATGGTTTGTCTAAATAGATTAGGAAAGCCAGGTCAACTTCCCAGGATAAGAGGCTACAGTAAGAGTACCCCAAGGCTTCAACAGGTGCCTCAGTCGCAGGCAGCCAGACCATCATCCTGAGAAAGACTGGGGCCCCAGCTTGTAGCTGTTGTTCTGTGGAATGGGGAGACACAGGCCAGACTGACTAGGTTGGATGCACAACCCATGAGTAGGCCCCATGGGTAAGCAGGAATGTGGGGCCTTTTGTCCTCTTGAAAACAGAGCCCCAGATCTAACAGTTTCCTGGGTTTGAGATGACAGCACAAACCCACCAGGTCCTGCTGCCATGACATAGTCACAGGACCTGTTGGACACACCCTGGTCAGCCAAAAGTGGGCCCATCCTTGCAAATGATTAAAAGCAGCTTTCCAAGGGCCTTGGGCAGATGGGGTAGGGACAGGAGAATGGGCTGAGCCGCTGAGGAGCTGCCAGATGTCGCAAGGACAAAAATGATCTTGTCACTGAGACAGCTGAAAGGAGGGCTGCCTCCTATATACATCTCTATAACATGAAATGGTATCAAATGATATTTTCTAATCAGTCATAGATCATATCACCAGGCCACTCTAGTCCATTGATGGGTCTTTGTTCTCAGCTATTTCTGTGACTCCATAAAAGTTTAAAGGGTATATTTTCACAATACCTTTTTATACCACTAAAGTACCACTGGATAGGACAAGGAGTGCATATCTAAAGTCCCGGCAAGCCCTAGCCTGAGAAGAGCGCAAGGCTAACCAGGGCAACATTATGAGATCCTGATTTAAAAAATAAAAATATTACTAACATACCTTGGCTAAGTTCCTACTTCATCAACTCTCATCTAGAGTGAAAGGAGTTGGAGTTTAGAGGTTTGGTTTGGTATAGGATTCTTGGTATCCTTTCTGAAGCTTTCTAAAAATATTCTCATAGAATCGAAAGCTTTCTTGCTTTTAGCCTAGCAATAACTATCTATAATCTACATTCTTACTTAAACGTTAATAAGCTGTCCTAGGTTGAAAATCCGGATGTGAGCTAAACACTAGTAGGCTGTGGTTTGGAGCCTGGAAAAAGTCAAGAGTTAAGGTTATTAAGGAGTAGACTGAAATATAAAATGCAGAAGTTATGAGGGACTGGTGGCTCGTGCCTGTAATTCTAGTTGCTCAGGAGGTTGAGATCTGAGGACCAAGGTTCAAAGCCAGCTCAGATATAAAAGTTCATGAGACTTTTATCTCCAATTAACCAGCAAAAATGCCAACTGGTAGAATGCTAGCCTTGAGCAGAAAAAGCCAAGTGAGAGCATGAGATCCAGAATTCAAGTCCCAGAACTGGCACACGCTCTCTCTCTCCCTCTCCCTCCCTCCCTCTCTCTCTCTCTCTCTCTCTCTCTCTCTCTCTCTCTCTCTCTCTCTCTCTCTCTCTCTCTCTCTCTCTCACACACACACACACACACACACACACAAACACACACACACACAATGTTCAAGATAAACCGTTGAGGGTGGAGTGGCAAACAGCTGCTCTCCTCCAATGCAAACAGAAAATAATTTTAAAGCTACATATGGAATATTCCAGCAGGCTGGAGTTTGAGGGAGGAGTTGTACAGAGACAATTACATAATTGCTCATTTTTTTTTTTGCTTTCTTCTCCCACCTAAAGTGAAGGCCATACCAGAAACAGGCCACCTGATGACTGCCCCTAAGTTCAGGCACTCTGCTTCCATGTCTACTGGGAAGAAAAATAGTTTGGGGTGCTTGTTAAGACTGTTTTGCCTCAAATAACTGAAATTAAACTGTTACCTGAATCTCTGAGCACCTACACTTAGAATTTCATTACAGCCTTCATGTTAGGCAGAAATGTGTTAAAACAAAAGATAGAAAGTAAGTACATGGATTATTTTAAAATAATCCTTTTCTAAGGACTTCAGATGGATAAATTTGTGTGTGGCAAGAGCCTTACAAGAGATTGAGAAGAATCTGAATAGATAGTGAAGATGCAGTACAGTTCTTGTTTATTAAACAAATAACATTGCTAATCCTCTGTAAGGACTCTAAGGACCCAGGGAACATTTGGACTGCCCCTCTGGCTGATAGAAACACTAGCTCTACTTCCAGGATAGAAGGAAGCAGCTATTTGTTACACAAATGGAGTTAGCAGTGGGGACAATGATGGTGTAACAATATTGAGTGGACATCTCAACAAGTTCAAAAGCACTTCAACAGGCAAGCAGAAGGGATTCAGGAAGGTGGCAAAAGAACAAAAAGAAGAAAATGTAAGAAGGACTCCTTTAACATGCATGGAAGGAATTCTGGTCTTTGGTGTGCAGGTTTGAATGATGGGTCTGGAGGAGCTGTACATGAATTCAATTGCTCCCATTAATGTATACCTATGTGAGCTTGGGCTATTTACTGGTCCTTTCTAGGATTTGGTTTGAAGACCAGTAAAACAAGGCTGCTAACAGCACTTTGTGGTGGTTCTGTGACGACTCACTGTGTTGATGTGCCTTCAGTGTATCTTCACGTTCCTACATGGCAGCCATCAGCCATTGAGTCTCTGAAATACAGCTAATGCAACTGTGAGACTGAACTTTCTGCATTATTTCCTTTTAATTAAAATTAATCAGCCATGTGTGACATGTAGCTAGTATACTATTACAGAACACAAGCATTTATCATAGGACATGGTAATAACCTCATAACAGAAATAAAACACGCTATTCCTTGAGCCTTTTTCAGAGGCCTAGGGCCTTTTTCTACACTTCGTGTAATTTGTCCTTCCAACAGTCCTACTGGCTATTTTTCTTGTTTTTCAATTAAAGAAATTATGATCACATAGCTATGAAGCCATGAAGATGAGATTCAAATCAAGATCTGCCTCTAGCGCATAAAGCAGAGTTGTATTTCTTCCCACAAATATATCCCTTGGTTGTGTGTGTGTGTGTGAGTGTGTGTGTGTGTGTGTGAGCACACACACATGATCTTCATTCCAATGCATAAGAAGCCATACAAAAAGCCTGAAAATAAATGGGGTTTTATCCATCATTAAAACAACAAAATCTTCCCACTTACTGTCCAAGCTCAGCTATTGAAGGAATGAAAAAAATCGAAAGAGAGGATCCTTCTAGTTCTAAAACCAAATGTCTCTGTAATTTAAATAAAAGGGAAGGGATCAAAGGGTGAACTGAAATTCAATTATATTTATGGTTTGGAGACTGTCCACAGGAGACTATGATACTATTTTTATATGTACTTAAGATTTATTCCTGCCTGCCTCGGAGAAAATTTAAGCAGCAGCTTTAGACTATGAAAGACATCTAAGGAACAGAAATACCTTGCAGGGCTGAGGGGAGACTGAGAAAAAAGGGGGTTGAAACATCCAATTCTGAGAGAAAATTAGGAAGAGAGAGAGAGAACTTTCCACTTAAAGAAAATAACTTGCTAATGAACAATGTCAGGACTTTCTGTTCTATAAAGAATCTATGGTTATTCTTTAACAAAAATCAAGCTTATGTTCAGGTCTCACTAAAATGTTCAAATAATTCCTGCCCCCAATCCTTGACCAAACGCCTACCACATTTCCCAGTAGGCATCCATTCCCCCAGGTCTGGTTTTGAGTATAATACTTCATTAAACTCATCAATTCTCTATATATAGCCTAACAGGTGTTAGGTTTGTGTCCTAATTCTATCCCTAGGAGTTGTGGGGATTTGGGAAGTCATTTTCCCTCTCTGTACCTGATGTTCCATTGAAAGGGTGAGAATAAGCCTCAATGAACAGTATCGATATGAGCTCAGCAAGGGCCAGACAGCAGCCACTGAACCCCTCCGTAGAAAGTCTCAAAGCTACTAGTCTTGTCAGCTTAACCACCCTACTTAAATAGTTCCTAAGAATTTGTGCTCATGTTTTCATTGTCCTAAAACTGGAAAACTAGATTCTCTGCGCACAGTCCTCCCACCAACTGGACAAGTGTAACTCAATCACTGCTGCTCTCCAGTGCCATCGTGCTCTGGGACATCAGAGCTAACACAATTGCTCAGAAGCACTGACTCCCAAAAGGCAATACGGAAAAGACACTGTGAGAAATAATAGGAGCATCTCAGGGGATGGGAGTTTGGCCTAGAGCGCTTGCCTACCACGCACGAAGACCCAGGTTCGATTCCTTGGTACCACATATATAGAAAAAAGCCAGACGTGGTACTGAGGCTCAAGTGGTAGAGCTCTGGCCTTGAGAAAGTCCAAGGACAGTGCTCAGGCCCTGAGGCTCAAGCCCAGGACTGGCAAAAAAAAAAAAAAAAAGAAAAGAAAGAAATAATAGTAGCATCTCAACTAAGCCTTTTATCTTCTATAGCCTCAGCCTATGACCAAGTTATCAAAACAAAGAAGAAGAAAAATGGTCATGTGTCACATGAATACAGACTCCCATAGGCACGATAAATTCTATAACTTCAAATCTGAGATGTTTGAAGGTGTCATTTCTCTAACAATAATGAGGAACTAGGTCCAAGAAAAAATTTCAAGAGAAGAATTTCAAGGACTTCAAATGGGTAGAAAAGGAGGAACATTCCTGAATTCCAATTTCCTTACCCACAAAAATACTAAATTTTGTGTTCTTTGGCTTCTCAGAAGAAGCAGAGTAAACAAGATGAATTGCTCAGAAGCATTTTATAAAGTTATACAAAGAATTAATTTTAAGTCTTTCGTGGTTGGGAGCTCAAGATAATTTTTGTAGGAAATAACATAGTTCTGACACTTTGAGAACATGTACCTCAGATGTCAGTAATTACAGAAGATGAATCTTGATGAGGCATTTGAGAGTGGAAAAAAATAAAAGGAAAACCCCTCCCACTGAGTTATGCCCTTTTTATCCAATGCACTTGAGCTTAAAGAAGATGATGAATTGCAGCCCTCTATTCACAGGCTCCCTCTCAGCTGTCTCCTTGCCAGACACATCCACCAGGAGACCTTTTGATAACAGCTCTGCGGGTATTAGCTTGTCTTTCCCCCTCCCAATGTTATACTGGATGCAGGACTTAAAGTGGTTAGATTCACACCTAATCTGGAAATGTCACTGATCTTAATGGCTCTGTCTTCTCATCTGCACCATGTTCCTGAATGGACTAAGCCAAATCTCACCTATTTGGCTTTATTTTCCTACAGTGGGCATGAAACCAACTTTGGAAAATTCTTCTGCCAAGACCAGATAGTGAGTACTGTATCTTAGGACTAGGAGGTCACACTATCCTTGTCAAAATTCTTCAGCTCTACAATTGCAGCAACCACAAACACTGCCCCAGAGCCATGCATCAGCATTTCAATAAAATTAAGGCCCCATAAAACTTGAATTTTGTATTGCATAGGTGTTTCATGAACTATTGCCTTTCTTTTCATTTTCTTCAGCCATTTAAAAAATATCCATGGGGCCCAGAGTTTGGCCTAGTGGTAGAGTTCTTGCCTAGCATGCACGAAGACTTGGGTCCAATTCCTCAGTTCCACATACATAGAAAAGCCAGAAGTGGTGCTGTAGCTCAAATGGTAGAGCTCTAGCTTTGAGGAAAGCCCAAGGACAGTGCTCAGGCCTTGAGTTCAGTCCCAAGGAATGGCAAAATAAATATATAAACAAACAAACAAACATGATCACATATAAAATACACATCAACATTCACACACACACAGCCTTTCATATTCATGGGATGGGTTCTACATTCTTCAGTCCTACAACTCCAATAAAAAAACATTCCCAAAGCTAAGCACCCATGGCTCACACCTGTAATCCTAGATACGCAGGAGGTTGAGATCTGAAGATCATAGTTTAAACCCAGCCTGGGTAGGAAAGTCCACAAAAGTTTTATCTCCACTAAATCAGACATACATGCACAAAATTGAAAGTGGAGCTGTGGCTCAAGTAGTAGAGCACTACCCTTGAGCATAAACACTCAGGAACAGTACCCAGACCAAGTTCAAGCCCAGAACTGGCCAAAACAAACAAAAAAATCTCCCAAATTGCATCTGTGCATGTATGCATACACACACACACACACACACACACACACACACACACACACACACACACACACACTGTCCCTTGTCATTTTAACTCAAGGCTAGCTCTCTACTACTTGAGCACCCTTTCCCCTGTGGGCATTTTTGTGTGGTTAATTGAAGATGAGTCTCATGGACTTTCCTGCCTGGACTGGCTTCCGACCACAATCCTTATATCCCAGCCTTCTAAACAACCAGGATTATAGGCATAAGCCAATGGTATCCAGTGAACATGTATAGCAATATAGTTGGTCACTATTTACATGGCATTTATATTTTATTGTTTTAGACATCATGAACCATCTAGAGATAATAAAGTACATGGGAGGAAATACCTAGATAATGGATCCATGATACACCATTTTACATAAGGGATTGAGCATCTCCGGGATTGGGTATCTATAGAGGAGTCCTCAGATCAATCTCCCTCCTAGATACTGACAGCTGTATATATTGTTCTCTGTCTCTCTGTCTCTGCCCGTCTGTCTGTCTGTCTGTCTGTGTCTGTCTGTCTGTATCTGTTTCTAGCACACACACACACACACACACACACACACACACACACACACACCTTTGTCTATTTGATTGGAAGGGAAAATCTGAAAATTCACCAAGTGTCAGTGAGTTGTGAATAGAGGAAGCTGTCCATATTGCTGGGAGGAGGAAGACTGCAAAACCATGGTGAGTGGCAAATGGTTGCTGTCTCGGCCTCACAGGTGTTGCCAGGTCGTGAGTCCCTGCTAGGGAAAGGAGGGTGAAGCCTTCCTGAGAGGGAGGCGCTTCACATGCGGCTAAACTGAGCCACAGCATCACTTAAGGCAGCACGAGAAAGAAGGGCCCTCTGCAGAGAAGGCCATGCACACATCCTAAGTTCCTGAGAAGGAATGAGAAAGCTCTTCTTGCTTCATGGAAAGGAGGTGAGTGGGAGCTCTGAGTGGGAAGACAGGAAGGGGAAGGGATCACAAGTTGGTGCTTTTCAGACTATTCCCAAAAGCTAGCTTTTTACCAAAAAGCCATCAAACCAGTGACAAGAAGGACTACAAGACCATGCTTTTGACTGAAAGCTCTCACACTGCTCTGAAAGAATCTTGAAAAGGGAAAGCGAGCATGTGTAGTGTCTCACAGTCCCTTGATGTAGTCAGCCCTCCAAGAGTACAAACCAAAACTAAACAAATGTTGAAATGAGTAAAGGACAACACACTGCAAGTAAAACAGAAAAGGAAATTGGAAAAGATCACGTCAGCCCCTAAGATCTTTCATATCTCAAGGGGTCATCGGGGTTGTCCTAGCCTCAAAAAGGTAAGAAAAACACAGTTCAAACACAAGGTAAAAGACCCTCAGATACCAATTCTCTTAGATCCCAATTTCTTTCATTTGCTCTTTAATACACTCTATTTTATGAGTAGAATATATCTTGACTAATTCACATTTGTAACAGCCCTTTTCAAGTTCCCTTTACCCTGAAGTATCCCTGTTCTCTGAGGTCAGTTACTTTGGCTCAGTGTCACATTTTGCAGCTGGTGCTCACTCTTCTTGTTTTACTTTGTCATTAATATCAACTAGTTACACAAGGTGATCTCATTTTAACATGTCCATAATAGGTGTGCAATGTTACCTTGATCACACATACCCACCCATCATTCTCCTTTGGTAAACTTTAATTTCATTGTCAAGGTGAGGTAGAGAGGGGTTACCGTTACATATGTAAGATCTTGAGCACATTTCTTGTCCGACATTGTTACCCCCTACTTTGTTTTCCTCCCACTTTAACCGCCCCCACCCCCCACAGTTGTAAAGTTCATTTGCAATATAGCATCTTGTGAGTATCACTGTTGCAATTGGTTCATCCTTTGTCCTTTGTCTCACCACGTTGTTATTCCCCTTCCATTTCCCCAATTCAGATATATGTGTAGACAAGACACAGGGTACCAAAATCAAATACAGTGACAACAGGGAATAAACCAAAGAAAAAAGAAATAACTTTGCACAGTACATTAAAAACAACAACAACAAAGCAAAACCTCTTGTTTCAATATCCTGGACTTCATTTCACTCAGCATCATCTTACATGGTAATGTATACATAGCTATTGAGCTATTATGATCCTCTTCTAGAACAATCCTAGACATATACTAATTATTATAAATGAGGGAAATCATGGAGTCTATGTTTCTTTGGGTCTGGCCTACTTCCCTTAATATGATTTTTTCCAAGTCTTTTCATTTCCTTACAAATGGGGCATGGCAATAAGAGGTATCCTTCTTTATTACAAAAATACACCCAAAATACAAGGATTGTGTAAAACACATGGCACAGCCTAGATGGCATGTGAGCCAATCTAGGTTCCTGTGACTGTCTACCACTTATGCCAACTCCAGAGACCAATTGTTTTTGCGAATCCCAGGACTTGAATTCAGGGCCTGAGCACTGTCTCAAGGCTAGAGCTCTACCACTTGACCATAACACTACTTCTAGCTTTTTTTCTGTGTATGTAGTACCAGGGAATTAAACCTGGGTCTTTGTGCATACTAGGCAAGCACTCTACCACTAAGTCAAACTCCTGTCCCCAGAGACCATGGTTTAAAGACAAAACAAAACATGATACCCAGTGGTGCTATGGAATGGCACAGTTTGTACAACTTTATGATGACTTTATTAATGGAACCTAAACCACAGCAAAAGAAAAAAGGAAAAATAAGCTTTACAGGCTTTAATTTATGTTTTTCTCTGTAAACTTAACATCCCACAATCCCATAGGTATAAAACAAATATATATATATTCTGACAGTCCTGGGCCTTGAACTCAGGGCCTGAGCACTGTCATTGGGCTTTCTCAAGACTAGAGTTCTCTACCACTTGAGCCACAGCACCACTTCCAGCTTTTTTCTATGTATGTGGTACTGAGGTATCAAACCTGGGTCTTCATGCACCTAGGCAAGCACTCTACCACTAGGCCAAACTCCCAGCCTCTACTCTGTTATTTATGAATCTCACTGCCACAAAGAATCTTCAGTTGTTCTTGACTAGAACCTCCCTTGCCGGAAGAGCCAAATGAAAAGTATTCGCTTACAAATGGAAAGGAGCTGAGAGTGATGGCAATGCATGCTCTCACCCCAGCTCTCTCCAGTAGCAGAGGTAGGAGGATCATGAGTTCATGACCAGAGTGAGTTTGAGACAGCCTGGACTACATAGCAAGTTCAAGGCCAGCCTGATTTGCAAAATAAGACCCTTCCTCAAAACACTGTGAGCCAGGAGTGAAGCTCAATGGCAGAGTGGTAACTTGGCAATGCAAGTCCTCGATTCAGTCCCCAGCACCAGAAAACTATAAAACCAAATTAAAGGGGAGGGATTAAGAAAACACCCTTGCACAGAAAAAGGGAAAGGCTGAGACAGAAAGATAGAGAAGGGGCAAAAGGAACAGCAGAAGGAATAATAAGCTACTAATAAGCTAAAAGCAGAAGTTTAGATGAAGTATCTAATGAACTGTATTTTTTTCTTTTGAGTAAAAAATTCCTATGGGACAATATGATATAACTCTCCCTCATTCTATTGTGAAATCTTCAGTAAGAAGAATGGCCAGGGCCAGCTTCATGGTGGGCCTGAAGCAAAGCAGAGCCGACCTGGCACAGCCAGAGTAAGTTATTTTTGCTGATAGGATCAGGGAACTTTCTGATTGATAGCCCAGCTGGCTCTGCCTTGTTGCCTCTGCAGAACTCTCTGTGTGTTCTCCACACCTTTCTCTCTGACTTTGAGGTAGGCTTATTCCAATTCTAGTTCTGCCAGCAACTCACTCAGGTAGTGGGATCAACCTCACAAAGCTACATTCTCTAACTCTTATCAGAAATAAAGCTGACAAAGATTTTATATGTGTGTGTGTGTGTGTGTGTGTGTGAAGATTTTATATATATGAAGATTTTACATACATATATATTATATAATCTTGTCTTCATCTGTCTGGTTCCCATGTCTCTTCTTAATTATTCCAAGCTCAAGCAGGAAAAGTATTATTTATAGACTTCCTCAACTTACATCCTCAACATTTGTTAGTGTACTGAAGGAAGTTTATAAGACACACCAGGTATTTCATAGAAGTTGTGCCTGGCTAACGTTGATTATGTTTTAGTTTTCTCATTTAAAATGTAAAGTGGTAACATGTACAAACTTTAGCCTCTACAAGAAAAACAAATGTTTCCCTTTCCATTTCCAGCTGACAAGCTAAGATTTCAGTTCAAGTCAGTGTACATCCAAAGCTCTTATTCTTTCTTTATGTCATTATAAGTTTTCTGTTATCCCAGCATGCTCCTTTTCCTGGTTTTCAAAAAAATTACTTTTTTGCAAACCAAGCATGGTAGTCCAGATTTGCAATCTCAGGAAGCAGGAGGATCATGATTTGAGGTCTACTAGCTCATTCTATACAGCAAGATCTTATTCCCCCAAATCCAAAAATTATTTCTTTTTATCCAATATCCTTCACATGTATCTCTTATAGTTATCTAACACTCTTGCCTGACTTTCCTTCCTTTTTATCCCTTCTCTGTTTTAAGCATTAAGAGAACATTCTTTAAATAATAATACCCTAACCTGCTTACACATAGTCAAGGTTTTTATAGCACGAAGCACCTGAATACTAAGCTTTTAGAAATCTGAGCTTTTACTACAATAAGAACCTTTCATGGAGATTGGATTGGAAGGGGGTGTATAGGTTATGGCCAAATGAAAGCCCATTATTACTCAAGGTAAGTATTCAATAGATATGGCCATTTAGAAATGTATACAAGGGCACTAAATAAGAGGATTTCACAGCAGAGGGTTAGGACTATTAAGGACCTTAAAACAGCCAGTCAGTTCTCCTCCTTGACTGGGAAAGCAGGAAGAAGAATAACAATGTGGGTAAAGAGGAGGAGCAGGACTTACTAACAGAGAGACATTCAGTGGCGTGCACCCACCCCCTTCCAGGTGTCATGAATCTCAAGTGCGTTACCATAACGACTTCACGGTTAGTTTTGACTGAAGAGTAATTCCATTGCACCATGGCTAAACATCTAGCTCACACTGGCTTACCAAATACATTTCTGGATCTGTGTGCGAGACGGACAACTAGAAAGGAAGAAGTGGCATTTCTCTACATCCCCTGCATCTATCCCTGACCAGCGTCCTTACCCTCCCCTCCTCCAGTTCCCTCTATAAAGAAAGAAATTTCTTTTCTGGAATGGTTGACTGAATTAACTCAGTCACTAATATTGTTAAAACTTGGGGTTTTGGCAAGAGCATCCCTGTCTCATTTGGCCATGAACATACCTCTTTCTCAATAGTGTTGGCTTCCTGGTTTCTGACTTTGGCACAACTACCCGGAGCCTTCTGATTCTTCTACCTACCCATCCTCCTACCTACCCATGCTCATGCTATGTCCCCATGGTCAGCAGAATAATGGTCCCTACACAGTTCCCATGCCCTAACCCTCAGAACGCTCAATACGTTCCTGCATGTGGTGATGGAGGATTGCAAATGTAGGCTAACTATAAGAGAGTCGGAGTATCCTTGGTGACTGGGGGGGAAAGAGAAAGCTCTGCTTATGTGAGTCCAGAAAACTAAGCAAATGGCTACCATGATCTGCCCCAAGCGCTTAGGAGCAGGGACAAGGTAAATAATGGTTTCCCTAAAGCCACATGGAGGCCTTTCTGACAGCAACCCCAGCACTTGATCCTTTCCCACGGACGATTGCAACACCTCTCCTTTGACTGAAACCCAGAGCTCTGGTCATGAAAACAGATCAGCCACAGCATCTGGGACCTGGGAACCAGGAGGCTGCCAGACCAGCATGGAAAATCCAACAGCGCTGAGAGCAGACCCAATGATATCACATTACCATTGCTCATCTGGGCCCGGGGTACTCAGGGCTTAATTCAATCAGAAAAAAAAAATGAATGTCTTTACCAGAAATAAAACATAGTTTCTAGCTGAGTGTTTTTGCAAAAAATATACCTAGAGACTCTCTCATTATTCCAAGTGCCTTGGCTATATTATTTGCATCTGGAAATAAAGCCATAATAGTGCCCTTTCTAATCCAGATGTCAATGTCTCAGAGCTTCTCGGGAAACAGAGATCTGAGGCTCACAGTTCAAAGCTAGCCCAAACAGTAAAGTCCATGAGACTCTTATTGCCACTTAATCACCAAGAGGCTGAAAAAGGAGCTGGGACTCAAGCTGTGAATCAGTCTTGAGCAAAACAGCTCAGGGATAAGAATAATACTTTATATGAAAAATAAATTAAAAAGTAAAAGGAGGCCAGGAATGTGGCCTAGTGGTAGAGTGCTTACCTTGAGAAAGCTCAAGGACAATGCCCAGGCTCTGAGTTCATACCCCAGGACTGGCAAAAAAAAAAAAAAAAGTAAAAGGACTGTGGGTGTGGATCAAGTGGAAAGCACTTGTAAGCACAAGGCTCTGATCTCAAACCCCAGCATTACAAAAACAAAGAAGAAGAGGAAAGAAGGAAGGACAGAAAGGGGGCAGGAGGGAGGGAGAGAGGGAGATAAAGGAGAAATACATTAACATACATACATATATGCTAACATACAAGCAAAACTCCCATCTGCCCATTCTTTTTTTCCATATATTTTATTGCAATTAATAGAAGGGTTACATTATATTCCCCAGACAGAAGGTGCATTACTTCACAAACATTGATACCCTTTCTCATGGCTTGCTCCCCATTTCCCTCCCTCACCCCTGCCCCTCATCTTGTTTTCCCCCCTTCCCTATCCTATTTCAAATAACCAAATAAATATATATACAATATATCAGATAACAAGGTAAAATACTGTAACAATATGAGATAACCAAGGGACAGCAAAAGAGGTGACAGATAACATAGTACATTAAGGACAACAATCTCATTATATGGCTTTTGTTTCTATATCCTGGAGGTCCTTTAGTGTCTTATTATATGGCCTTTTGTATCTAGGTTTTGCTCTATTGTAAATCTCTGCTAGGAGAGCCCAAGGTTTCTACTGATTATGACAAATGAGGGAAACCATTGAGCCTATGTTCCTTTGAGTCTGGCTTACTTCACTTAATATGATTTTTTCTAAGCCTTTCCATTTCCTTACAAATGGGGCGATGTCGTTCTTTCTGACAGCAGCATAGAATTCCATTGTGTATAAATACCACATCTTGTTGATCCACTCATCAACTGAGGGGCATCTGGATTGGATCTATATCTTTGCTACCGTAAATAGTGCTGCAATGAACATCATTGAGCTAGTGGATTTAGTTCCCACCTGCCCATTCTTTTACAATGTAATAACTTTTAGCTGCAATTTATGTGTGACTGCCACCCAGCCAGACACTCGGTCTTCCTCCCTGCAAGTCAATCCTAAAATGGATGGATGCTTCTTGAAGTCCTCTGAGAACTGGAATATCCAGCTGCCTTTCAGCCCAGCTCCTCATGAAATAAGCAGTGAAAATTGTTGCTACTGATTCCCGGTAGTTCTAATTTCACAAAACTGAACTTTTGCCATCATTTGAATAATATTTTTAAATATATTCCATATTATATTCAAACTCCCTTCCTGGGACTATGTTTTCATTCCAGATCAGCCACCACAGACCCTCCAGAGCCGGCAGAATTTTCAGACGTGCATAAATATCAGTGCATACAACAGCCATTTACCCTGGGGAAACTTCACATGTACAGGGAGGTTATTTTTAGCTGTGGAGCCCAGTCAAAATTTCCTATAAAGCAAAATCAACCAAGAGTGAAATTGGTAGACAAAGTGATGATGTTCTGATTTTTCCCCATCTATTTTTATGCTCTTTCTAGACATTTCGAAACATGAGTCAATGGCAGCTTTGATGCTAATGGTGACAACACCAGTTTGCCAAGTTATTCTGCGGCTTTTCTGTTTAAAATAAAATCCATAGGCAGATGAGATCACATCTGTCTTGATAAGTGTCAAAGCAGAGGTGATTGGCCTCTTCTGAGAAAGGGGGAAAATACATCTCTGTTAATCTACATAAACAAAATTCTTGCACATTCACAAGAATCTATGCTCCTGAAGATCTGAGTCATGGTCTCTTTTTCACTGCTTTAGCCTCAGCATCTGTGACAACGACAAACATATAATAAGTGCTCAATAAAATCCCATAGTGGGCTATGGGTTTGGCTTAGTGGCAGAGTGCTTGCCTAGCATGCATGAAGACCCAGGTTCAATTCCTTGGAACCGCATATATAGAAAAGCTGGATGTGGTGCTGTGGCTCAAGTGGTAGAGCACTAGCCATGTGGAAAACCCAAGGACATGCCCAGGCCCTGAGTTCTGTCCCCAAAACTGGATGGATAAATAAATAAATAAATGAATGAATGAATAAAATCCCATGCTTCCATGCCCCAGTATGCAGTTAATGAATCATGGTGTAGACATGTCAGTTCACTCTTACCATGATAATGCAGTCTTGGTGCCACCAACATGAAACTCTTATTTCTTGCTCACATGTTAGTTGGCTAGAGTTAGGCTGATTGGGATTGGTTTCTCTATTCCATTAACAGCACTAGAGGCACGGTCTTCTCCCAAAGACAAGAAGGAGACTGGGATACAAGTCAAACCATAAACTCCTCTCCAGCCTCTGCTTTCATATCTAATTGGTCAAATGCCACATCCCTGCAGTGGAAGAGTACACAGTGAGCCCTAAGAGGGCACAGATATCTCCCACAGGCCACAGTTCCAACACTTAAAGTACTTTCCACTTTAAAAAGGGGGAAAAAATCCCCAAGGACCTCCAGAGATGTTGTTCTTATTATAAATTATTATTATGAATCACTTGAAGCTATAGAAACACAAAATGACTTAAATACATCTTGTGCTTGAAGTCTCATACCACAATCAAAACAAATGTACACATGAAATTCAAGAACTCAAAACCAATAAAATTCAAACTAATACAAGCGCCATGTAAAGAGCTGTACTGTTTTGCTGAAACCAAAGTTCTGTCTTCAGAACTTTGAATATGGCTACAGCCCAGACTTGCTGATGTAGGTCATGCCAGGAAAGACCCTGCTCCCAAATGTTCTCTTCTTCTAAAAACAGCACTTGGATATTATTTGCCCTGCACTCGTTATATTAAACCTGCTTCTATATTTTTTTCCTCACTAAAGCATGATAGTTAGTGAATTCCTATTTCAGTACTTCCTTCAGTGAATTCCTACTACCAGTGCTGCAGAAAAACCAACATAAATGACAAGAGGAATAAATACTTTTGGTAAAGTTATCCAGATGATCCAGAGTAAATGGACAAAAGAATATATTTTTAAAGATTATTATTTAACTGCTGGGCATGGTGGCTCACACCTGTAATCCTAGCTACTCAGGAGACTGAGATCTGAGAATCACAGTTCAAAGCCAGCCCCACACTACAAAGCTGTGAGACTCTTATCTCCAGTTATTCACTAGAAAACAGGAAGTGGGGCTATAGCTCAAGGGTAGGGCGGTGGCCTTGAGCTGAAGAGCTCAGGGACAGTGCCCAGGCCCAGAGTTCGTCCCATGACTCCCCCTCAAAAGTAACTATTATTTAGATCTTTCCATTTCTTTATGAAAAGGGAGATATCATCCTTTTCGATGGAAGCATAGAACTCTATTGTGTATTTATACCACATAGTGAAGTAAGACAGACCCAAAGAAGACAGGCTCCATGGTTTCCCTCATTTATAATAATTAGTATATGTCTAGAATATTCCTAGCAAAGGATCACAATAGCTATGTACATATGACCATATAAAATGATGTTAATCAAAATGAACTCCAAGATATGGAAACAAGAGGTTTTTCGTTGCTATTTTTAATGTACTGTGTGAAGTTATTCTTTTCCTTTCATTTTTTTTCCTTTGGTGTATCCCCTGTTATCACTTTATTTGATTTTGGTACCCTGTGTCTTGTCTATACATATATCTGAATTGGGGAAGGGAAGAAGAATAACAAAATGATGAGACAAAGGATAAAGGGAGAGGAGGGGAGTCCAAGAGGAGGGAGAGTGGGAGAAAAGAAGGGAGGGAGTAACAACGTAACCCCTCTGTAGATCATCTTTATACCAAAACAAAATAAAACCTTAAACAAAGATTATCATTTAAATTAAAATTCATTTAAAATTCTCATTGAAGCCAGACTCTGGTGTCTCACACCTGTAATCCTAGCTATTCAGGAGGCTGACATCTGAGGATCATGGTTCAAAGCCAGCCTGGGCAGAAAAGTCCATGAGACTCTTATCTCTGATAAATTACCAAAGCAAGCTCCAGGCAAAGCTGTGACTCAAGTGGTAGAGTTCTAGTGTTGAGCAAAAAGAAGCTCAGGGGCAGCACTTAGCCCCTGACTAGAATAAAAAAAAAAATCTCACTGAGCCTTTGTTAATGGCAACTCCTTTGTATAACTACTTAAAGATAATTTTTAAAATTTCTCATTAGATTTCTCCCAAGAAACGGAGACCAGTTTGAGAATTACTGAGGCCACTGCTATGGTTTAAATCCACCCTCTCCAAAATTCAGGTGTTTAACAACCAACAAATAGTATTAGGAGCTGGTGCCTTGGAAAGGTCATTAGGTCATGAGGGCCTTTTCCCTCCAGGATGAGATCAAGGTCCTTGTTAAAGAGGTTTGGCCGGCTTGGCCAGTTTGGCCAGCTTACTCATCTGCTTTCTGATGTGATTACACGATGCTCTTCTCTGGAGGATATGGCACTGAGACACCATCTTGGAAACCAGAGAGAAGCTCTCACAGATCTGCTGGCACTTAGCTCTGGACTTCCATCTTCCATCTTCCAGAGTGTAAGATAATAAACCCTTGCTGTTGAAAAATTATTTAGTGTGTGGCATTACGTTATAGTGGCACAATGGACAAACAGAACCACTCTTTCCAGCTTCTGGCTTCATAACCACAGTGCACAACGAAGGCACTGAGCCCAATGCCATGCTCTAGGATTTGTACACTGTTCTCCTAGTTTCATGGATCCACTGTCACCCACACGTCCTCTAACATCCCAAGCCGTGCTTCAAGTACTCCATGCTACTCTGAAATTATTGTCTAAAACCAAGTAAGTCATAAGGATTAGGAAGAAGGAGACCTAAGAAATAAAACAGCCAGTGGTAGGGATGAGTGGACATCTGTCCATTTCTGCCTTCCCAGAATCCACGTGCCCTTTTTCCTCAGGGAGCAGCTCTAGTCAGCTGTTTGCAGTGTTGGTGGGCCTTCTCCACCCAGCTAACACTCTCTTCCAGAAATTCAAACCTCCAGGGAAGAACATCAGAATGTAAAACAAGACTAATGATTCATCCTGAGGTGAGTCCCGGTGCTCAAAATCCACAGACTACTCAATTTCCATCTGAGGCAAGATCCACAAACCATCGCTACTTTTCCTTTAATCCTAGGAATTGCCATCCTAGGGCTTTCTAATGGATTCCTCTTTGGCAGAAGCAGCCAGACTTAGTTTCTGCATCCCAACTGATAAATAGTCTAACATGAGTTTCTAAACATAAACAATCTCAAACAAGGGAATGATTACAGGAACAAATGCAACTGTGTTTGCCTTTAGGTTCCCAAAACAGAAGTGATCTCATCCCCAAATGCTGTTTATGCTGCACATTCAGCTGCTGCGGCCCTGGACTTAACCCTTCCTTTTCCATCCGCTAGCCCCAGAGTTCTGGGAGTGTCTCCACATCACTCAGCCCACCACCAGGGCTGCAGACAAGGGTCACTGCTGGATTGTACAAGGCAGGTTTGACCTACCACTGGCCCCTCAAATAGATGCCACTAAAACAAGGAACGGTGAAGGACAACCAAGGGATGACTTCCCATTGGATGGTACGTGTAGGTCTCATGTTTGATCTACCAAGGCCAAACCATACATGCTAGGCCACTTTACATTCGTCCCTGGCCCTTTCCCTTCCTCAGATATTTGTTAAGGAAAAAATGATCATACAGAGAGAGCTCACTGCAGACAGGGACTAGCCATTAATCTCTAAGTCTGTAGGGTCAAGTACCTCAGTGTGAGGTGCTTACTGCTCACTGAACCTGTTCACTGTGATGGAAGATTAGATGGACATTTCAATCAGACCCAAAATCCATACAGGCACTTCTGGAAATTAGTAATAGTAGTAACGCTAGTGGCAAATTTGGACTTGGCACTATCTATCAGGCAATGTTTTAATATAACCTGCATGTAATTGGCTTACTTAATCTTCTTGATAGTCCTTGAAGGTAGTTGTTATTAGCATTTCAATTTTATTTTTCCGTTCCTGGGAATTGAATTCAGGGCCTGGATGCTGTCCTTGAGTTTGTTAGCTCAAGGCTAGCACTCTATTACTATAGCCACAGCTCGACTTTGGGCTTTTTTGGTTCTTAATTGGGAGATAAGAATATTATAGACTTTCCTGCCTGGGCTGGCTTGGAACTGTGATCCTCTAATCTCAGCCTCCTGAGTAGTTAGGATTACAAGCATGAGTCCCTGGCATCCATCCTCATCAGCTCGATATTACAAGCAAGGAAGCAATGCAGACCACATAAGTCATTTGTCAAACTCCATAGCACATAAGAAAGAGGGGGTTCAGATCCAGGCAGTTGAGCCCCAGAGTTTCTGTACTCAGCAACCACCCTCTCAGAGTGCAAAAAGACACCAGGCCAAGTTCCCAACAAACTTCATTCCCAGCAAACGGTGATCTTGACTTTACCCTGACAGTGCTTCACGGGACATGGGCTGGTTGGCTAACTGGTTCTAGAGGACACAGAACATTCCTATCCTTGCCAGCACGGATACAAAGGGACTCCCAAGACCTTGGGAAAAGGATTATTATCATTTATAGTTTAACCCTATTCTATCCCGATTATCTCACTTGCCTATCTAGTTGCACATTAATTCCAGCCATTAACTAAGTCCATTCAGAGAGATGGAATAAAGCTCACACATTAAGCCAAAGTGGAACCACTCTTATAAATCTTTGGCTCATGGGAGAATATTTATCTCTTTCAAACTTTTATCTAACAATAGAGACAAACATGTCCAGTAAGATGGTGAGGACAATGGTGATTTCCAGGCTTTTCTAAACTGTGCCTGAGGATAGAAATTGAAACAGAAACTTCCACATGGCCACTTCCATTTTGGAACCATTTTGGAAGCACCAGGCACAATGGATAGCTACATTTCTACCTAGATATATGTGGTCCTCGTAAAGTTGATTCTTAGGTGTAAAATTTAAAAAAAAAAAGGGGGGGTGAGGGAAGGAAGGATAAAGAAATAATTTGAAATTTGAGTGTTCTCCAAAAGTGTCAAAAAATTCTTGGCTGGGGGCCCGGAGTTTGGCCTTGTGGTTAAAGTGCTTGCCTAGCATGCACGAAGACCCAGGTTCGATTCCTTGGTACCACATACATAGAAAAAAGCCGGAAGTGGTGCTGAGGCTCAAGTGGTAGAGCTCTAGCCTTGAGAAAGTCCAAGGACAGTGCTCAGGCCCTGAGCTCAAGCCCAGGACTGGCAAAAGAAAAAAAAAAAATTCTTGGCTGAAGCACAGCCTAGTGGTAGAGTGCTCACCCAGCATGTATGAAGCCCTCGGTTTGATTCCTCGGTACCACGTACTCAGAAAAGGCCAGAAGTAGTTCTGTGGCTCAAGTGGAAGAGCACTAGCCTTGAGAAAAAAGTATCCAAGGACAGTGCCCAGGACCTAAATTCAAACCCCAAACTGGCAAAAAAAAATTGTAAATATCTTATTTCTTACATTTCTGCCTAACATATTATAAAGAGCCTGTATATTTTTGCTTATGAAATCGAATTCAGCAACTTCCAAGTGTTATCTCTTAGTTATCCCATCCTAGTAAATGGTCAAACATCTGCACAGCTGCTCAAGTTGGTGGGGGGTGGGGAGAGGGAGAGAGAGAGAGAGAGAGAAAGAGAGAGAGAGAGAGGCAGAGAGACAGAGAGAGAGATCAAACATACTCGTGTATATGCGTATGCGCATGCATGCAAGCACACACACACACACACACACACACACACACACATCTTAGATAACTGAATACCTCAGTTGTCTATAGCAACTAAACTGAGTTCTGGTGTTCCTATGATACAAAACACATAGAAACCACCCAGTACACAGGAAAATAACCTGTCTTGTGTAACGTTGCAGCCGCTATGCAAAAGTTAAGTGCCAACAGTGCTCTAGCATAGCGCCCAGCACTGGACGATGCTTTTTCATAAAGTCCCCAGCTTGATTGTTTGGTGCTGTGTTCTCCTAAATGTGTCTTCTCATCCACTCACACCCTTACTAGCTCATTAGCGTTTGCAGCTAGCCAGCCCACTTCCCCTCTATGAGGTGTAACCTCATATCTGACTAGACAGCTCTCACTCCTGCCAACAACCAGTAACCTGGAGCCATGGACTCCACACATTAGTAAAAAGAAAGCTAAATGCAGAGGGTTTGAGGCTGGATGCAGGGCTGGAGAAAGAAGGAAACAGTTGGGGAGATGCTCTCCAGGCTAGAAATAGAGCTGTTGAATATATACAACAGATTTCCATCTGCTAATCTTGAAAATCACATTCCTTGGTCCTGACTGGATTTATTTATCAAATACATCTATCTATCTATCTGTCTGTCTGTCTGTCTGTCTATCTATCTATCTATCTATCTATCTATCTATCTATCTATTTCCACTGTCCCACACTTGGGCCCAGCTCCTGATAAAGGTGATCTGCATATTGTGTCTTAGCTCAGGGCAGTGTGACAGCCAGCAGGTACCCCTTGCCTGAGTTCCCACAGTCGGGCAGAAATAACACCATGGCCTTCACACACCAATGGCTCACACCAATAACCCTAGCTACTCAGGAGACTGAGATATAATTGTCTCAGCTAAACTAGCCTGGGCAGGAAATTCCATGAGACTCATATCAAATTAGCCACTAGCATCGCAATTATAAAAGGCTAGAGGTAGAGATGGAGCTCAAGTGTAGAACATAAGTGTTGAGAAGGGGAAAAAAAAGCCTAGGAAGCTGGACATCAGTGGTTCATCCCTGCAATCCTAACTACTCAGGAGTCTGAGATCTGAGGAATGAGGTTCAAAGCCAACCCAGGCAAAAGGAAGTCCATGAGACTCTTATCTCTAAAAAGCCAGACATGGAGCTGTGGCTTAAGTGGTAGAGCTTCAACTTTGAGCAAAAATGCTCAGGGATAGCACTCGGGCTCCAAGTTCAAGCTCTAGCACCAGCACAAAAATAAATAAATGTGGGCCGGGAGTTTGGCCTAGTGGTAGAGTGCTTGCCTAGCATGCATGAAGCCCTGGGTTCAATTCCTCCATACCACATATACAGAAAGGCCACAGATGGTGCTATGACTCAAGAGGTAGAGCACTAGCCTTAAGAAAGCTCAAGGACAGTGCCCAGGCCCTGAATTCAGTCTCCAGGATTGGCAAAACAATAAATAAATAAGTGTATACAAATATACACATCATCACTGTTCTTCAAAAGAAAAGAAAGCCCAGCAAATCTCCAAAAAGCTACTTTTCTTCACCCTCTTCGAAAGCCCAGCAAATCTCCAAAAAGCTACTTTTCTTCACCCTCTTCCAGCCCTGAGGCCAACAAGCACTGATACGATCAAAAGGGAAAACAAGTAAAACCCAAAGAAATGCCTTAACCCTAGACTTTAAAATGGTGGTGATAATATTAAATTGTAACTACTTCTTTTTTTGGAAATTTTTTAAAAATTTTATTGTCAGGGTAATGTGTAGAGGGGTTACAGTTCCATTTACCAGGTAGTAGGTGCATCACTTCTCACACATTGATAAAGTGTAACTACTTCTTAACCCTCTTCACTCATCTAAAATGTGTTATCTATACCGAGTTCTGATTTCCTATCATCTTATTCACTGACGTAAAGATCAGTTGAAGCTTTTGCACAAAATAAGAGAAGGCTCCCATCTCCAGTACCAGCTTGCAGGCATTAAGGACTTAGTTAGGAATGGGCACAGCATCCCTGCTCTGAGTTTTTGTGCTGATAAGAGAAGACACTGAGGACAAGGCTTAGTCTGAGGCACAGCATGGGGCAAAACCATTACTTCTATAGTTACTTAGAAATTTCTCTTACTAAAAAGCAGGGATTCCTGCCAGGTGCTGGTAGCTCATGTCTATAATCCTAGCTACTCAGGAGGCTGAGATCTGAATGAGGTTTGCAGTTTGAAACCAGCCTGGACAGGAGAGTCTATGATACTCAACACCACCAATTAAATAACAAAAAAAGCAGGAAGTGGAGATGTGGCTCAAGTAGGAGAGTGCTACCCTACAGCATGAAAGCTCAACAATAGTACCCAAGCCTTGAGTTCAAACCCTAGGACCAGCACATACACAAAAAAAGTGAAATTGCTTGATACTCAAAGTCACCTGCGCAAAATGTAAAAATTCATATTAAATCTGAAAGGTGACATCAAGGACAAACATCACTCCAACCAGCCACCTCCTTTAAGAGTCATGACCGAACCACAGGAAGGCTTTCTTTCTATAATTTTCTTTGAAGATTTTTCCCAGTGTTTAGATTTAATATGAACTTTTACATTTTACACAGGTGACTTTGAGTATCAAGCAATTTCACTTTTCATATCATCCCAGGATTTGTTCTGTCATTCTTTTTCCTATTCTAATAATACTAGTTTCCATCTGCTTCCAAATGCCAGAGCCCTTTTCAAACATGCTCTATGTTTAATTTGTTCTGTTGAGCTGTGTTCACATACCCATTCCATCTTCTTGTATGTGATTATTTTTGTCTTCTAGGGTTTTGCCCACAGATGCACGTGCAAGCTAGTTTTGTGGTCTACCAAGAGCTAAAGCTCAAAGTAGTTCAAAGAGAGGAAAACGACCCTCTACGTGTTTACAGACCGGTAATGGATGCTTCAGAGTCCAGACTAAGAGTGACTAGGGAAAGCTCATACTCCCCTGTCCTGTTGCTGCCCAGTGACCAAGGGAAAAACATCCCACTACTTCTACTGAGCCTGGATGCTCTTTACTTTCAGCCCACACCTAACCTCCAAACCAGCCATTTTCTCCTCATTTCTCCCTTCAGGGTCAATCCACTTTTGGCCTCTCCTATCACTGGCATAAGATGAATTTCATGTCAAGGCCTTCGCATTTGCCTAAAGTGCTCTTCCTTTGGCTCTTCATAAGACTAGAGTTACGTGGTTGTCTCAGGTCTCAGCCTGAGCGCCACCTCAGATAGGCCACTCTAGATTCTATCATCTCCTTCCTTCATTCCTGGGTTCAATTAGTCTTTAAAATGCATTTATTAAACCAGGTTCAGGTGTCTCACACCTGTAATCCTAGCTACTCAGGAGACTGAGATCTGAGAATCACAGTTTGAAGCCAGCCCAGGCAAAAAAGGCCCCATGAAATTCTTATCTCCAATTAACCACTCAAAAAACCAGAAGTGCAGCTGTGGCTCAAGATGGTAGAGTGCTAGTCCTGAGCATAAAGTTCAGGGAGAGGCAGGGAGTTTGGCCTAGTGATAGGGTGCCTGCCTAGCATGCACAAGACCCGGATTCAATTCCTAGCTATCACATACATATAAAAAAGCCGGCTCAAGTGGTAGAGCTCTAGCCTTGAGAAAGCCCTAGGACAGTACTCAGACCTTGAGTTCAAGCCCCAGGACTGGGAGGGAAAACAGCGAGTGACAATGCCTAGTCCCTGAGTTCAAGTCTCACAAGTGACAAAAACATCAATAAAACATACTTCTCACTGCTGTATTTCAATGTATTATATTAAATGTAGTATATTGAACTTGAGTTTCATGGGTTATTTTGATGATTGTCTATCATGGCTACTACCAGCTGGTTGGGTCTGGGGAAAATCTGACCATTACTTGGTAGCAATGTCCTGAGAATATAGCAAGATGCATGCCTGGGATAGTTAAAAAGTCTGGATCCTGGGCTCAAGTCCAGGGGCCTCTTTCCTTTCAGTGTAAACTGTGGTTCATTCTTTTGAGTAAAGAGGCTTCAAAAACAGCTGAGATTCCATTTTTAGCATACTGAAAGATAAGCACTCCATGTTAAATTTAAACTAATTAAAAATAAATAACCAATATTGCTTACATGCCTAAACTTTTAGGCTAAAATTCATATCTGCTACATTACTTGAGTAAATAAATGGAGACTATAAAGACTATACTTCTAAAGATCTAAAAGTAGAAACAAACAAAACACTTATAAGAAAGAAAAGATGAATAAAATGAATGAAACAGCCATGTGAAGTCAACACAGACAGTATCTGCTGATTGGAATGAGTCTGTTAACATCTTTTAATTTCTTTATCTGTGTTCCTGACACTTTCAAGTTTTAGCAAACACCTCTGTGCCAAGTACTTTTGTGCATACTTACTATATATTCGTGTGCAAAAAAAAAAAACCTTCACAAAACGACCTTTCTTTTTTTTTTTTTGCCAGTCCTAGGGCTTGAGCTCAGGCCCTGAGCCCTGTCCTTGGATTTTCTCAAGGCTAGAGCTCTACCACTTGAGCCTCAGCACCACTTCCAGCTTTTTTCTATGTATGTGGTACCAAGGAATCGAACCCGGGTCTTCATGCATGCTAGGCAAGCACTTTAACCACAAGGCCAAACTCCTGGCCCCAGAAAACGACCTTTCTTTGTGGAACTTTTACTCATAATTTTTTTTGCCAGTCCCGGGCCTTGAACTCAGGGCCTGAGCACTGTCCTTGGGCTTTCTCAAGGCTAGAGCTCTACCACTTGAGCCACAGCACCATTTCTGGATTTTTTTTCTATGTATGTGGTACTGATGAATCGAACTTGGTCTTTGTGCAAGCTAGGAAAGCACTCTACTACTAGGCTAAACTCCTGGCCCCTCATATTACAATTTTACACACATGTATACATCATACTATGATAGAGAGCATGAGAACAGAAAGAAAGCCCACGAGCTCAGCTTTATCCTCTAAGGCACCACGGCCATCCTGGGACCCCTGCCCTCACAGCCTCATCTAATCTTAATGGCTTCCAAAAGGTCACATCCCATATACTATTAATATATAAACTTAGAGATTAATTTTCCAATGCATGATTCTTTGGGTAACACATTTATTTAAAGCACAGGACCTCTCAACTCTAGGATTCAGTCAGAATCCAGTCTGCAATCTACATATCCAGACGTGTAAGCAACAACTCTACACCAGTGTTTTACAAAAACATACATTTGTCATCCTCCAACCCAACGCATCATCTGGCTCACCAAGTCTATCTGCCCTTCAGTGTTTCCTCTCTTTCCCAATAGCCCCAATGCCCACACAGAAACTTGAAACCAACTGCGGCATTTTTTCCATTCACTCTCTTCTTTTTTACAATTAGTATTGGATACAACTAATTCCTCCCCTTAAATTCTTTCAGCATCGGTACACTTCTCTTCAACTTCATAGTCAACACCTGTCCAAAACCACTTCACCCCAGAAGCACCTTGGGTTCCCAGCAATCCAATGGCAAAGTCCAGAATAAGTACCGCTGCCTTCTTTTAGCTTAATCATGTCCTGAATATCCCCATCCAGCTTCTGGAAGGTCTTCACCTTCATCCTAGACTTCATCTATGTAGCATCTCTGACAGGGATTGCTCTGATCCTTTCCATTTCCCTGCTGGCCAACTCTTTCTTATTCTTCAGATTTGCTTCCTTGACCTCTCAACACACCTCCCATGAGGCTCTGGTGCTCCAGTTGTGTACTTAACTTTTCCTTTTTAGCACTTGTTATCATAGCTGTTATTGAGCAACTGTGTGATCATCTGTATTTTGTCTGTTTTCCCTATGAGTTTCAAAAGGGAAGCTGACAGCATCTGTCCTGATCCCTGTTTGACACACACCAGGATATTGAAAAGTACTACTTGAGTAAATGAGCTGCAATCTCTTTATCATTCTGTCACTTTATCACACGATGGACACATAATTTCTTTATAACTCACATTGTACGATCCTCTCGCTTCTTAACCTCAAGTCCTGGCTCAACCTGACTGCTATGATGGAATTGGTCCACTTTTAGTTATTAAAACAGAACCTTTTGGGCTGGACATTGATGGCTTACATCTGCAATTCTAGCTATCTAGGAGGCTGAGATTTGAGGAGGATAGTTAAAAGCCAGCCTGGGAAGGAAAGTCTATAAGATTTTTATCTCCAATTACCATGGGAAAAAATGGTACTAGAGCTGTATCTCCAGTAGTAAAGTACCATCCTTGGTACAGCACCCAGTACCAGAATATGCAAAAAAGTTGTCCCATATTTTTGACATTTTTCCCATATTATAAATTGTTAAGGGACAAAAACAAGTTTCTCAACAATTTATATAATACTTTTGAAGTCTACAAAATGATTCTTATCATTTCTTAACAATTGCGATAATTTCATAACAATTGCAAACAGTAATTATTTCTGGATAGCAATTCAAGCGATTAGAGGAAAATGCCCATTGTCTGGGTAAAACATAGTCACAATAGACCAAACCAAAACTGAACAAAGCTTTGATACCAATATGCAGATGTCTACAAGAACCACATCTATGAAATAGTTCAAAAACTGAAGTACTTTCTAAAAGTTATCATCCTACCCTTGTATTGTTGAATTTAAATGTACAAGTGTATTCATTCTTTTATTAATCTCTTTTCTATTATTTATCTGTCATTTTCAATTTTTCATGATCTAATTCATTCAATAGGAAAATAAAAATTATTCATAAGCCAGTACCTTATTGATGTGTGATCATAATTGGATAAAGAAAGGTCACTGGAAGAGGAAGGGAATACAGAGAGCTGCCTGTGGCCCAAGAGTCAAAATTGCCGTAAAAATGTACTGACTGATCTGTTGTCCAATTTCCCTGCAGAAAGCCTGCAGCTTGCAAAAACACTAGAATTACCTCCTTACGGACCAACTCACCAAGCATCTTTCAGACAATGAAATGTATAAAAAGCAGAGTGATGACTGCAACCAAGTACAGAAGCAGGTATCAAAGTCCAATCCATTTTTGTCCTGGCCTAGGAGTCATCTAAGCTCACAGGTGTCCACTTCAGCTCATGGAATCTTCAGAACTGGCAAAAGGACCTGCGTAGGGGGGAAAGACCACCACCCCCCTCAGCAAAGTCCTCATTCTCACTGGAATGGTTTTACTCACAAACTCCAAGTGCTCTTTTGCCATCCCTTGGTTATCTCATATTGTTACAATATTTCACCTTGTTATCTGATATATTTTATATGCGCTTAATTGGTTATTTGAAATTGGATAGGGAAGGGGGAAATCAAAATAAGCAGGGGGAGGGTGGGAGGGAAATGGGGACCATGTCATGAGAAAGGGTACCAATGTTTGTGAAGTTATGCACCTTCTATCTGGTGAATATAATGTAACCCTTCTATTAATCACAATAAAAAATATTTTAAAAAGAAATCTAAAAATAACATTGCTTGTTGGAATTAAAAGGCTGAAAGCTGAAAATTTCCCAGGCTTCACTCCAGCAGTATTGAAAATGTAGATCACTTTCTTCTTCTAATACTTTTTTTTTATACACTAACAGAAGCTTGGGGAATTGGGAGTGAGGCGGCAAGGTCCAGGCATTCATCTGCTCTGTGCTATCCCAGGGAAAAGCAGTCACTACTATTTTGGAAGTTTCAAACTGCTTAGCAATAGTCTCCCAGAATGGAAGAGAAACACACACATCAGTGTAGGATCAAGAGCTGAGAACTAGAAACCAGGAGGAATAATGCGGGTGAGTCTTTAATGCACTTACACCCACCCGTGCAATTCAAGATGGATTGATTTTTTCTCATCATCTTTGTTCCTGTGGTGGCTCATGGATCATGTGGAATAAAAAATCACAATTGAATTTCATGATTCCCCCATAATGGTTCAGTCAACCAAAATCCTCCTGATACTTTTCACATATAAAGCACCATGCTAGGCTTGACCTCATAAGATTGTCCCTTTAACTGATTTATGGTCTGAATGAGAAGACAGACATCTACAGAAACTGTGCTATAGAGTGAAAAAGATAAAACAATACAAGAGAAAATAAAGCATCTTTATTAGGAGATGACATAACTCTATGCCTAGCAACTTTTACAAAAAGATCTGTAAGCATCTACAAAGGTCTAACATATATATGTAGAAGGAAAAAACAGTTATTATACCAGAATATATTGTTTATACGTGCAATTAGAAATCAAAAGCTAAAAATAAAATTTACAAAGGCATAAAATATTGAACAAGTGGGGATATATTTAATAAAATATTAAAGATCTCTGCACTGATAACACTGCTAAGATAATGAATGAACACTCAAATAAACAGATAACATTACAGATATGAATTGTTAGGATATCAGTTCTCTCAGACTGACGTTTTCATTCAATATAGTCACAGTCAAAACCCAGCAGACTCTGGTATAGTGGCTCACATCTGTAATCCCAGCTACTCAGAAAGCAGATGTAATCATTTAGATTTCAAGACTTCCTGAAATGAATGAATCTTTAACTCCCATTTCCTGCCTGGGGAGCATTATATGCTTCTCATCTCTCTTTTTTCTACTTCTCCTTTCTCTGTTATGCCAAAATAAACCTTGTTTGTTTAAAAAACAAGATTTACCATAAAACTATAATAAATATGACCAAGGGCAAAATTACCATGATACACCACTACTATACAGTAGAATGAAAAAGATATTAGGGCTGGGGGCAGGTTCAACTAATAGAATGCCTGTCCAGCAAATATGAGGTCCCAAGTTCAAACTCCAGTACTACAAAATATATATATTACACACACATACATATATATGTATATATATGTGTCCTGACTTTTCACAGTCCAAGTGAGATGTTTATGGATATCTTCAAAGTAAAGTTAAAAACGTACCATGAACAGAATTCAGTAGATGGATATTGAAAAGATCATATGAAAGAATTAGCTTCTAATATAAAAAGGGTACACACTAAATCGACTCAATGTATTTCTGGTCAGAGCATAAATTAGAATAACATCTTTAGAAAACTGATAGTTTCTTTTCTTTTTGTCGGTTCTAGGGCTTGAACTCTGGGCCACAGCACCGTTTCTGAGCCTCTCTGCTCACTCTACCACTTGAGCCACAGCACTGCCTCCATGTTTAGTGATTTCTAATAATGTCCAGCACATGCCCAGCCTATGTGTTGACAGACCATTCCTAGAGAAGGAAGGATCCATTTAAGAATGTTTATACTGGGGCCGGGAGTTTGGCCTAGTGGTAGAGTGCTTGCCTAGCATGCACAAAGACCCAGGTTCAATTCTTCAGAACCACATACATAAAAGCCAGAAGTGGTGCTATGGCTCAAGTGGTAGAGCCCTAGCCTTAAGAAAAACCAAGGACAGTGCTCAGGCCCTCAGCCCAAGCCCAGGACTGGCAAAAAAAAAAAAAATGTTTATACATCATTAGTATTCACCAGCAGAACACATAATCAAATGACTAGACGTTCATACAATTCTACACAGTAACTAAATAAAAAAGCATGCTAGTGCTGAACATATATGCGATATGCAAAAGGATTCCATTGAGAAAAAGTGGCCAGACATAGTGAGGACATATTGTGTGAAGCTACTTATTTGAAGTTCAAGGACATGGAAATAGTCTTGGCAACAGAGATCAGGGATAATTACTACCTTCAGTATCCAGCAGTGGTTATTAACCAACCAGCAAGGAACAGAGAGGGTTTTCTAGGATGAAGAAAAACTTTCCATATCTTGATCTAGGCAAACTGTTGCATGAGATATCATGCATTTTAGATTAATTGTCAAATGGTAGCTGTTACAGGAAAGACACATGTATAAAGGGCCAAAAGAACAGAAATATTTATGATGGGATCTAAAGGACGGGGAGGGAAATTCAGCAAAAGTATTGTATTTAAAATGACCTTTAAAAGGTCTGAATCTAGGAAGGGAATGAAATTAAATCAGACTGCCCAAAGAAACCTATCAAGTTTAGCCAGACCAAACATTTTATATTCAACCATTCTTTCAATCTTCTAAAAGTGACTAACAGATAAAGAAAAAAAATAGGGGTCAAGGGCAGCTGCTTTGGGTCATTCTTCTGTTTAGAGAGGAAAAGAAACCAACAAAAGAGGAGGCATAAAGAAAGCAAAAAACAAAACATAGTAATGCAATACTTTAATATGGGGAAATGTATCACCTTCATTTGAAATATTGAATTAAACACTCACATGCAAGGACAAAACTATTCCCAAAGCCAAAATAAAACAAAAGGAATACTGGATATCTTGATAAGAGGAATACACAAGAAAACTATGAGAGATAATTCCAAATTTTAAAAATAGTAATAGTAGTACATACTTCTGGCAAGGGTTTGGGAAAACACACATTTCTTTCAGAAGTATAAATTCACAAAGAATTGCTAGAGAGTAACTGATCCATATGTAGAAAATGCCTCACATCCTTCTTGCAAACTCAGTAAGTTCACTTCTAGGAATCTAGCCTAGGAATATATTCCCTGCATAATAAAGCATGTAAATGATGTTTACAAGTTAGGCCAAAATTGTCAGATGTGGAGGAAATGGCATTGTCCATTCAGGCTGCTTCTCCACTGTTGATCCATCTAGGGAGAAATTTTCTTGTTCTAAGCTATAAGCTCTGTATCTTTACTATGTCTCAGAAGTTCATGTCCATCCCATGACAGTTCTGAACCACTAAAATCTGAACTAACTTCCTGTTTGCCACATTTGCTTCCACTGAGGTCTTAATCTTTGTGCCCTAAATCCACACTGGTGACATATATATATATATAAACATATATACAATATTTTCGCTGATTTTTGAGTTTCAGGGATGAAGTTAATGGCTATCAACATTGAATGCACTTTATCAGTAGGAAATCATGAATGTCAGCTTTTTCTCGTAGACATCATTACTTCCACAAAATACTATATACATATATATTCATATAGTTACATTAATATATATTGGCATCTACTTCCTTCCATAAAGGACTTGAAGGTTATAAAAAAGAATTCAATAAACTAAAATGCTGGGCTTCTTAATCAATTAGAAAGTGTGATAATCACATCCACCATTGAGTCATGTTTTCCTACACCATTATTTCTTTTTTTTAAATTTTTTTTAATTATTTTATTTTTTTAATTTTTTAAATTTTTTATTGTAATTAATAAAAGGGTTACATGATATTTGCCAGATAGAAGGTGCATTAATTCACATACATTGATACCCTTTCACATGTCTTGGTACCCATTACCCTCCCCCCCATACCCCCCCATCTGGGGGGTTTTCCCCCCTTCCCTATCAAATTTCAAATAACCAATTACAAATAAATTCAATATATCAGATAACAAAGTGAGATACTGTAACAATATGAGCTAACCAAGAGACAGCAAAGGAGATGAGAGATAACATAGTACATTAAGGACAATGTTTCAATATCCTGGAGGTCCTTTCAATTAGCTTCATACTATATGGCCTTATGTATCAAGATTTTGCTCTATTGCAGATCTCTGCTAGTAGAGCCCAAGGTTTCTACAGATTATGACAAATGAGGGAAACAATTGAGCCTAAGTTCCTTTGAGTCTGGCTTACTTCACTTAATATGATCTTTTCTAAGTCTTTCCATTTCCTAACAAATGGGGCGATGTCATTTTTTCTGACAGCAGCATAGAATTCCATTGTGTACAAATACCACAACTTGTTGATCCACTCATCAACTGAGGGACATCTAGGTTGGTTCCATATCTTTGCTATGCTATACCATTATTTCTTATGCATGGCTTTTTTTCCACAGAAAAAAGAAAAGGCAGCCATACCTGTATGCACCATAGCTACAGTCCAGGCCATACAAAGGAGAAGGGGGAAGAGACAGTACTGTAAGCCTATGCTTATTTTGTATTTGTCAAAACTATGCCTTCTGGCCATCTTTAGCTGCAAGTAGGCTATGAAATTGAGTTTTTAACTGGGCCCATCACAGCCCTGAACAAAATCAGGTTCCTGACTCTAAGAAAGAAGGAAGACACAAAATAAGCAGGCAATTAGTTCGCAGTAAGTGCCACATAAAGAAAAATAAGCAGAGTAGATTCTACCCAAGGGAAATTTTTCATGTGTCTAGGAATATTTATATAATACTGTGTGCTTATACGATATTGTAGGATTGTGACAATCTGCTGAAATTGAAAACACAGCATGGGTAATTACTTATTTCTTTTCTCTTTTATATTTTTTCCTTCTAAAATTTATCTCTCTTATTTAAATCAGTAGTAGAATTGGTGATACACTTGAGAGATCAGTGATGTGAATTAAGACACATGAAAAATGTTTCTACATTAAGAACTATAATTAAGAATGAATTAAAAAAAATATTAGACATTCAGTTAAATTTGAAACGAATGCTTTTTTAGTACAGGTATGCCCTGAATATTGTGAAATGTATTTAGGCTAAAAAAATCATGATTTATCTGAAATTCAAATGTAACTGGACATCCTGTGTTTGATATGGCAACTTTTCCCATATTCACATCCCTAAGAGTTTATACTTAGGAAATAATACACAATGAAGGGGAAAAACCCTGAGCTGACCGAATGCCACAACTGAAAACAAAGATTATACCACCAGAGATGAGAAGCAATAATAAACTACAATCATTCTGATCAGGGGAACACTACACAAGATGAGCAGATCACGTTTTTTTGTTGTTTTGTTTCATTTTGTTTTGCCAGTCTTAGGGCTTGAACCCAGGGCCTGCGCACTGTCCTTAGACACTTTTTGCTCAAGGCTAATGCTCTGCCACTTGAGCCACAGCTCCACTTCTGGCTTTTTCTGTGTATGCGGTTCTGAGGAATTGAACCCAGGGCTTCGTGCATGCTAGGCAAGTGCTCTACCACTAGGCCAAACTCCCAGCCTAGATCGTGTTTAATTATAAAGGAATATCTTAGTTTTTGTATGCTGTAATTAAGATTTTAAAAGTACATAAATACAGTAGAAAAACTAAAAGGGAAAGTGGTAAGAAAACTGTGTTTAGTAAGAAACATGTAAGAGGGGGGCCAGGAGTTTGGACTAACAGTAGAGTGCTAGCCTAGCATGCATGAAGCCCTGGGTTCCAGTCCTTGGTTACCACATACACAGAAAAAGCCCAAAGTGGGACTGTGGCTCAAATGGTAGAACACTAGTCTTGAGAAAGCTCAAGGACAATGCCCAGGCCTTGAGTTCAAGCCCTAGGACTGGCAAAAAAAAAGCCTTTGAAATGCCTTTGAAAACACAGTAAGATAGTCTTAGAAAAATAAATAAATAGCTGGGCATGGTGGTTCATGCCTGTAATCCTAGCTACTCAGGAGGCTGAGATCTGAGCATCAAGATTCAAAGCCAGCCCAGGCACAAAAGGATCTGAGACTCTTATCTCTAATCTCTAGAAAACGGGAAGTACGGCTTGGCTCAAGGGTAGGGTGGCAGCCTTGAGCTGAAGAGCTCAGGGACAGTGCTCAGGCCAAGTTCAAGCCCCATGACCCACAAATATAAATAAATAAATAAAGTTTTGTTAGTCACCAAGTCAAGCTAACCACAGTGACCACAGAGATTTGCAGAGACATCAGTCACTCTCACCAGCCCACCTGCTGTGCTGGCTGTAAACAGAATGTCTCCTGAAAAAATGGAGCTGAAGGATGGAAATAGAGGAAGATTTCTTCAACCATTCTTCAACATTTGCCACCTCTCATTTCAAGGACATTAAACTCAATCATTAGAGAGAAAAAGGTCAGCCCTATTATCCAGTTTACATGTGAGAAATAGAAACTCAAAATTACTTTTCCTCGAGACTGTATCCCCTCAGCTGGGAGAAGTAGAGAACTAATACAAAATCATGCCGGTGTGTTCTGAAAGGTGGTAGAAAGGAACACGTCCTCTGCCAAGGTTCCTAAGCGTGTCTCTCTAGTGCTTGTCACCACACAATGACGGCTATATAAGATGAATGGCATGCTTTCCTTTTCAAGTGATACCCACTTCCAGTTGTTTCTCTAATAGTGGTAGTGAACTTACACTAGTCATCTCACTGGCCCCGTGACGTACCTACAACTTACCCCTGCACAAAGACCTGCGGGCCAGGATAGATCATTTTACCTGAGGACCAAAGAAGGGAATGAAGCAATATGGTGTCATCTTCCCAGACACACCCCTTCCCTTACAGAGCCATCTTGAAATGGTCCATTTCTAATCCACACCTATTCACAGAGCTCCCCAAATTAGGTAATATGCTCCAGTCTTTTCCAGTCTCTTTTCGGAAGGGAATTGTTCAGCATAATCTCTTGGGAGGTTCTGGCACTGTTTGAGTGAAATGTTCGTTCCACTGGATTGGTATGAAGGTAGGGGACCCCTTCACCACTTCCTGGAGGCATATTCAAAATAATGGTTACTTCATCCTTCTGTGAGGTACTTCAATCTTCCGTGGGGAATGGGATACGTGGGGTCTGGAGAGTGAGTTATCTACACAGATATGTGAAACATTTTCTTTAAACTGGGGCCAACAAAAAGGTGGGAAGAAACTCTGACACTGGGGGCATCAAAGTGCCTCTAAGGTCCTTGGTAAAGCAAGATATCAGGTGGAATTTTTTAAAAAGCCTATAAAAATGACATTGATAAATTAAAAGAAGGTGTAGGGGAAAAGTCCTGAAGAGTCTACAAGCCAAATTTCAACTATATTATAGACAGGTGTTAGAATGCCTATCCTGTCTCTTCCTTTTTCAAGAAAGTTGATCTTGCTTATGAATTCGAATAGAGGGAAACCTCATGTTTCCAATCCTGACTAGGCCAAGGGGACAGAGCAGACCCTGCCAGGTAAGAGAGCCACTGAAATCCGTGAATTTCAATGTGATGGACTCCCCTGCTGTTCTTCTACAGTCTTATTTGGGGAATCTCCTCTATCCTCACCCTTAGAGTTATAGTACTCCTATAGTCCCATGCTCCTTTTCTCCCCTACAAATGCTCTCTCTGTGGGTCATCTTCACTAGACCTTGCTAGAATCAGATAATGTCCCATCCTTAACTAGGCTTTCTCCCCATTCCAATAGCCAAGTTGCTGTTTGACATTTCCATCCTGCCATCTAATAGTCACCTCAAAACTTAGCATGGCCAATCATATATTCAAGCCCCTGTCACCTGTGCAATTTTTTCTCCTATCTTTTACATGTCTGCAAAAGGAAATTCCATGCAGTCAGTTCCTCTAGCAAAATCCTAGCCTTGAACACCCCACATCCAACTCACTGCACCATCTCTGCATGGTTCCTCATCAAGCCCACGGCCACCCATGGCCCAAAGCCACTGCCATCTCTCGGAGTGGGGGAAGGGTGGATTTCTTCAGTCATGTCTTTCCTGGCTCCCATTTTTGCATTCTATAGTCTATTTTTCACATAGCCACCACCACGCTGATCTTTTAAATATATGAATCAGATCCTGTAATTCCCCAGTGTTGAGATCTTTCAAATAACATTGGGAACCAAAAGAAGTCCAAACTCCTGCCACACTCTGAGTCTCCCTGTGAGTTCTTACCTCTCTCAGATCTCAAATGCCACCCTTCAATCCCACACGCATTGTGCTCCAGCCACTGCAGCTACTGGCTGTTCCTTTACACATGACAGTCATTCTGATTCAGGGCTTGAGCCAGACTGACCCCTTGGCCTGAAGTGACCTTCCCCAGATCTATGTAAATCTGCATAGACTTTCTTTAAAGCAGCAGAGCACCGTTCATTTCTAATCTCTTCCTGCCACCTTTCTTTATGGCACCTTTGCTCAATCAAGATATACACAGGTATTAGTTAGCTTATCTCATTATTGTCTGAACCTCCTACTTAGGGGCAGAGCTTAAAACTCTGCCTAAGCATAATGAATCAGCATTTATGAATTCTTGACCAAAAGGCAGAGGAGTCTTAGTGGTCGGTCATGATGGTGAGATTACATGGACCTGCTGCAATGAACCTAATAGAAGAAGATGAGTGGTGACAGAGAAAAGTCAAGGTGAACGAAGCCAGGCTAGCCCTGCCCAGCGAGACCATGGCTTCACTGGAGGCATTTCCTGCCCTGTTCCCATAGAGCCTGGCTGACTTTCAGTACCTATATTTGGGGATTGTTGTGTATGTCCTTCCTCTGACACATCCTCTTCTGAGCCAGCCTCAGTGAACCTCTGTTTCTACAGCCACCAGCACTAAATACCAGCTTAAACTACATGCTGCAAAGCTACCTGCTACCTCTGTTAAGCTATTCCTTCTTTAACCCCAAAATAGCATCCTGGGGAAGCAAACTGGACAAGAAAAGGCATTGTACACCATAATCCTCTCCATCTTATATAAGGAGGGGCAACTAAGGCCTGTAGGTACATACTTCTTTCTCATGACACTCACCAGTCCTCAGCAAAGTTAGATGCTGAAGAGGAGAATGATTACAACTTCCTGCCATAAGAGACCTTACACATTGTTCACAGAGCCCAGTCTTTTAGAAGTTGATCATAACAACCTTTGTACTCCAAAATTGGGGGCTACAGGATAGAAGCAACTCTGCTACTCAGAACTCAATTTTCACTACTAGGTAAGATTTAACATCGTACTCTATGGTTAGGGGCTGGCAGCCATGAGCTCTGTGGATAGGAGCAATGTCTGCTGTTTGAACACTTTTCTTCTCAGGCACCTCCTGCAGCTAATCACTTGACAGCACTAAGTGAATATTAACTGCAGTGGTCTAATTAATAAATTGGATTACTTTCCTTTCACACCATCTGAACACGTAAAGCAATCTGCCAACATTTAAGGGAATCCCATCATGCTACAAGGCGTTAAATCATATTTAAGGAAATGAGAAATTAAAACACAGGATAATGGCAAACTTGCTCAAATATTACAAAGCACATCCAGCGAAGAGGCAAAGCTCCTGCTTCTTCTGCCTCCCATTACTCATACCTTGTCAAGGAACAGGAGAGATCTGATTGCAAACACATAGCCATTTCACTGCACATCTCAAGCCTTTTTAATAAAAATAGACCCTGCTGCCACCCACCAGCTTAGAAAAAAAAATCCACCCAGGGAAACATAATTCATCTCTCTTCCAATGACTTCACGTGAAAGGTTAATGGCATGGTGTGCTGTCAGCAGCTAGCAGTGTTTTCTATTTTGACTTCTCACTTAAGAGTTCCATTATCCTGTACAATCCCAAGCAAAGACTTTTATGTAAGCCACCCCCAAGTGACCTTTACAGTCTAATACTAGGTTCATTTTGACAGCTTCCTATAAGCATTAATTTCAAGACTGGCCTGGAATTATTTCAAAACAATAACCATGTCACTACATTTGTGCAGATGACACAGACTCAGGGATAGACGAGCCACTCATTCCATTGCAGATTTTCAGGCCTGGTTCTTGAACATTTCATGGTTGCTTTCCCATCACTGAGCTACAGAAGACCTCATCTCAATGGATTAAAATATTCTTGTCAGGGCTGGGGTTAGGAGAAGGAACTTGACAGGTGTTTTACTGAGCGCCATTGTACTTGGAACAAAGTTCAACACCAGAGTGGGCTCTTAGTTCTGTAAACACACCACATGGTGGTCATAAAAGGGGTCCCCCAAAAGACTCACTAGGACTGGCATGAGCCATAGCTAATCAATGGTTCTTAACGTATACACTGTCAGTTGTTTCCTAGGAGTTCCAGAATTCTGGGTCTCCAGCTTGATCAAATACAAGGACCCAAGGGTTTACAACTGAGGGTTTTGATGCAGGTTTGGGGGAAAAAAAATGGAAGAGGGGTTGATGGTCTTTTTCCAGACCATTTGCATTTTTAGTATTGGTTAAATATTCACATTCATCAGCCTGTGGCCTTGCTGCTTGAAACTACCTGTGGAAGCAGAGGCCCCAGTATTTTAGAGAAGTACTTCCAAAGAACAAAAGCCATGAAAGAGCCCTTTTATGACTCTTCTCTTCTCTTGGTATCTTTTCCCTTCTTGTAAAAAGCAAAGCGAAACAAAACAAATGAACAAAGTATTTGTGCTTTTAAGGTCAGAAAATGAACTATTTATCATAATGTCAATAAATCACAAGAATAGACTATGGTCAGCCTACAAGTTGGCTTGCTTAGAATTTGATTGAATTAGCACCTTATTTTTGAGGTTAACCCTCTTTCATGAGTGGCTTTGTTTTCACTGCCTCAACAGAACCCTTTTCATACAGAAAATTACTCCTTAATATTGTTTGCTTCACATTGATGGAAACAAGATTCTGCAGTGTCACAAACAGTGCCCAGACTTAAAAATAATTTAGCCCATTTATGCATTATTGATTACACACCCACCAGAGATGTTCAGATAATTAGAAAGTAGGTAGCAGCGCATCTGCTTTACAGACACATGTGCCCTTCCTTCTCTTTGGAATTGGCACTACTTTTCCATGTATTCTCCTAGGGGGAAAAATAGACTATCTTCATAAATAAAAATTAAAGAGTTTTCCCAGCAGTCCTCAAGTCACTGGAGAAACTCTGGACTGATCAGAGCTTATGCTTTAACCTGTCCTAGCCTAATGGAATGCTCCAGCTGCTAGACCAGCAGCCATGGGGACAACAGACCTGTCTACTATAAAAACATGAGCTAGGAATGGCAGAAGGCCCATCTCTGTGTGATCCTCACCTACTGCTTTGTTTTATAACGTCACACCAAAGGAAGAGGAATCTGAGTATTGTGTTTAAATGTCCTTTCCAAATCTGGTTTCATAACTCAGTAACTCCTCCCTAACTCCTCACGCCCTCGCTGAAGATCCCCAGCCAGGCTGGCTGTTTATGTTTGACTTCTATGAGGGAAGACAGGTGACTGCATTTGTCCTAAGACTGTTTGTCTCTTGGTGCTCATTACTTTCAAGGGATAGCCTTTTTGAGAGCAGTTACTTGAGAAGTAATGCTCTCTATGGAGGGATGGCTGACATATGAATCTCTGTGCCCGAAATGAATAGAAATGTAAAAGGGCCTCTTGAAATTGCAGCTTTTCCCCAAATCCCTGCTGAACTGAAATAGATGTAGAGGACCCACAAACCATACCTCTCTCACCGCCTATTCCAAACCAACAGGCAACCACCACAGATGCCCACAATTCATATGGCAGCCAAATGCCAATGGCTCATGCCTATAATCTTAGCTACTTAGGAAGCTGAAGTCTGAAGATCTCAGTTAGAAGCCAGCCCAGGGAGAAAAGTCTGTGAGACTTTTCTCTAACTAATCATTAAAATGAAGGGTTCAAGCCCCAGAAACAAAACAGATGAAAAAAATCATATCCCACAATGTCCGTTAATGCATGAAATAGATATTTCCTCTGTCACTGCTGGAATTATTGTTTTTCTTTTTTAGAGCATCATTTAGGAGATAACCATCTTAAAAATCAATGGTAGCAGTGTTTTCCAGATACTATATGGTTACATAGAAGCCTATGGCTTCAGAAGACAGCTTCAGAAGCTCCTGGCCAAAGAGGGTAAGCTTTCTTCCACTATGGATGCAGAACAAATGGAGTCGCCTCTGTCCCTCTGTGTCCCTGACTCAGGCCACCCAGCTCTGATTCAAACCATTCACTAGACCACATGTGGACAGTGCAATAGGAAGCCAAAACAAAAACAAGAACTACTTCTGAGATGTAACCATCTTGCTCAAAATAAATATCTGTTTATTTCATTCCCTGTATTAACAATGACTTTTTCAGTGCATATAAAGCATAAATAAGTAACTGCAGGATGAAATACTCACAAAAGAGAAATAAAACTTCAGTATCTTATACAGTCATAAGCTCATAAAGCCTGACCCAATCCTAAAATGGCTACTAGCCCCAGAACCTTGACTCCAAAATTACCTAATCAAATCTATAAATCCAAGCCAAGAACAGCTCTGAAACTGTCTTTATTCTACCTCTGATTTTAATTAAGGCAGAATTCTAAGTGGAAATAAGTTTTTCCTCAACATGTCAAAGAAAATGCTCCATCATCTCTCAGCTTTCATTGTGTCTGTTGGAAAGTCTACTGTCACCCTGAAAGCTAATTTCTTTTTCCTCTTAATAGTTCTATTTCTGGTATGAAGTGGCATATATTTCTTGTACTGAATACATAGTGGATACCTTTTGAGCATACCTTTTGGGTATATACAGAAACCTTTGTTTTTGTCTCTTCTGATTTTGCTCTTTTTATTATATTTTTGAGAATATTAGAGGTCAATCCTTGGAGTTGGTCTTCTTCCCTATTTTATCTCTCCTTTTTCTCCATCTCTTATTCTATCTGAAAATTCTTCAGTTTTCTGATCCTTCAGTTTTAGTCTGGCACTTATATTTATAGTTTTCATTAACTTCCTGTTTTCTTAATATTCCTTTACTATAATAATTTGTACTCTTTTTAGCCATTTCCTGTCCTCCTATCCTTCATACTTTTAAATGAAATTCTTTCACACGCCCTCACCAACCCCAGCCCATTCTAAAATCCTGTTGTTTTTTATTGCTCTTAGAAGGAAAAGTAGAATCCCTGAGTAGCTGGTCTCTGGCTCATTTCACAATGAGCTTCCTCTCATTCTTTTGTCTCCTGCTACATTAACTAGACTTTCCCATACTCCTCCCAGTACTGGCTTTCCTTTTGTGCTATTCCTTCTTCCTGGAATGTCTGGAATTACTGGAATGCTATTTACCTACATAACCTCTTCAACTGGATATTTCCTACCTACCTATCAAATCCCCACTCATCCACAGAATCACCAGACTCCTTATCCGGGATAAGTCTCCTATTGCACGCGTCTTTCCCATCACCCCTCATCGTGGCAACAGAAATTCATCTGATTTTTTGTTGTTGTTATTATTTGTTTTTGTCAGTTTTGGGGCTAAACTCAGGGCCTAAGCACTGTCCTTGAGTGTTTATGGTCAAAGCTAGCACTCTACCAATTGGACCACAGCTCTACTTCCAACTTTTTGGTGGTCAAGTGTAGATAAGAGTCTCAAGGACTTTTCTGCCTGGGCTGGCTTCAAACTGCAATCCTCAGATCTCAGCTTCCTGAGTAGCTAAGAGTACAGGTGTGAGCCACCAGCAAGCACTCAGTGCTACTTTGTTTTAACAATTTGAATCAGATACCTGTCACTAACAAAACTGTTATAAAGAGTGAAAATGCCCTTGTTTGCCTCCATCAATTCAAGACTTACCATAGGAAAATGAATCCCTTTATACATCCACAAAACAGCACATGAGTTATATGGTGGGAACATTCTAAACTACAACATGCTGAGATGAGAATGTTAAGATTTAAACTTCAGGAAATTACCTCTATGTCTTTTTTTAAATATATTTTAGTCTTAAAACAAGAAAATAGAAACGCAAGTCCTTATCAGCAGATAATGTGTCCTTATGAAGATACAGGGTTGTTCATATGATTTGACACATCAAATATTACATAGTGGAAGAGTACCTGTGAAAATCTATCCTCAATAAAGATTAAAAACAGGATTTGTGAGTTGATTTATATGACAAATAATTTATATATTCACACTCTCCACACTTTCAGTCATTACTTGAAAATAGCTCGATTCCTTTTGGCATTTAAGTGGTCTCTGTGCAATGTTAGTTATACTCTTTAATTCAAAAAGTTAAGTCAGGTACCAGTGGCCCACATCTGTAATTCCAGCTACTCAGGACACTGAGATCTGAGGATCCTGGTTTGAAGCCTGCCCAGGCATGACTGTCTGTAAGACTCATATCTCCAATAAATTAGTCAGGAAAGGCCAAAACAGAAGTGGCACTGTGCATCAAGTGCTAGCCTTGAGCACAAAGAGGCTCAAAGATAGCACTCAGACCTGACTTCCTGAATTAAAGCCCCAGAACTTTTTTTAAAAAGAAAAAAGTTGGGCCGGGAATTTGGCCTAGTGGTTAAAGTGCTTGCCTAGCATGCATGAAGACCCGGGTTCGATTCCTCAGTACCACATACATAGAAAAAAGCCAGAAATGGTGCTGAGGCTCAAGTGGTAGAGCTCTAGCCTTGAGAAAGTCCAAGGACAGTGCTCAGGCCCTGAGCTCAAGCCCAGGACTGGCAAAAAAAAAAAAAGAAAAAAGAAAAAAGTTACAGCTATTCCCAATTCAGGAATAGGTAGAAGAATCACAAGTATGAGGCCAGCCTGAGCTATACAGGAAAACCTTATCCCCAAACAAGAAACTACAAGAGCTATATTCCAATTGCTGTAGTTCAACATGATAAATAAACAAAGAAACATTAACAAAGAAACTTCTAGCCTAATGCCCAGGTATGTAAAACTCAGAGCTGACATCATGATTTTGTTTACATAATAATTAAATTGAATTACCACAACATGCCTATGTCAGATAATGACAATCTGGTACTGCTCCTACCTAATTAAAAACAAAAAAACTCAGAAATAACAACAATCTTTCCAGATAAAGAACAAAATCTCTACGTTGAACTTTCACTCAGTGAAAAAAATTTCATTTCCTAGCTTAAGGTAACCTGAAATTTCATAAATAAGATCAAATTATTTTCATAATTCCCATTTATCAACACCTATAGCACAAAGCTCACATCAGCATGCATAGAACACCAAAACAAGATGAATAAGCTTTACTCAGATCAAGGAAATCAAATATGTGACAAAATATTTTTCTCAAATAGGAGCTTTTCATAACTAAATTCAAGGTTACATAAATCACAAAACATTCTTTCCAGATATTTTTATTAATGTGATATTAAATCTTGAAAAATCCCACAGTAACTAGTTTCTACAGTGTTAAAGAATCTAAGCCAGGAAATGGTACTGTGGCTCAAGGGGTAGAGTGGTAGCCTTGAGCTGAAGAGCTCAGGGACAAGTCCCAGGACTAACAAAAAAAATTTAAGTCTCCAGGAGTTTGGCCTAGTGGTAGAGTGCTTGCCTCGCATGCACAAAGACCCGGGTTCAATTCCTTGGTACCACATACATAGAAAAAAGCCAGAAGTGGTGCTGAGGCTCAAATGGTAGAGCTCTAGCCTTGAGAAAGTCCAAGGACAATGCTCAGGCCCTGAGCTCAAGACCAGGACTGGAAAAAAAAATTTAAGTAATTTTCCTGACATGCCCTGATGAATACCTTCAGGTACTTTCCAAAAAGCAAGCCTAGTAGGCTAAAACCCATTCAGAGCCTTAGTATATCAAGAACCAGTGAGGAAAGTGAAAGCTACCAGCGCTTAGCTAAAAACTACTGAAATAAAAAAGAGAAATAAATAAAAAATAAAAACTAAGAAACTCCCAGGTCTTTAAGGGACACAAACAGGTGTGTATATACTATGCTCACACCACCATTATTCACATAATGATGCCTAAAGTTGCCAAACGTCCATTGATAGATGAATGAATCAGTAAAATGCTGAATGTATGTAGGAAGAACTATTAGACCATTACACTGCCTCAAAAAGGAAGCTATCTGTCACAATATGGAGAACTCTGAAGACATTGCACTAAGTGAAGTAAGCCAATCACAAAGAGGTAAATACTTTCTTTTAGTTAGATCAGGTACTTAGAATATTTGAACTCAGGAGACAGAAACTAGAATAGTGGATTCCATGAGCATGGGAGGAAAGGGGAGCTGTTCTTTAATGGGTAGAGAGTGTGCATGTGGCCCTTCTAAAGAGGGCAAGCCTTGCTCAGGTCATCAGCTTGTTCAACTGCTACCTAGGAAATAGTACCAATATTGCATGCATTGTGTGTGTGTGTGTGTGTGTGTGTGTGTGTGTGTGTGTGTGCATGTGCGAGCCAATCCTGGGGCTTCTTTTGCTCTGAGGTTAGCGTTCTACCATTTGAGCCACAGTACTACTCCCGTTTTTTCTGAATAGATTATTAGAGACAAGAGTCTCACAGACTTTCCTGCCCTAACCACACCTGGATCTCAGCCTCCTAAATAACTAAGATTATAAGCATCCATCTGCTGGTAGTTCAGCACCCAGCTACCCAGCTACATGTCATTTTTTTTTCTTTTTTTTTTTTCTTTTTTTAAACAGTCCTGAGCCTTAGCTCAGGGCCTGAGCACTGTCCTTGGGCTTTCTCAAGGCTAGAGCTCTACCACTTGAGCCTCAGAACCACTTCCGGCTTTTTCTATGTATGTGGTACTGAAGAATTGAACCTGGGTCTTCATGCATGCTAGGCAAGCACCCTACCACTAGGCCAGACTCCTGGCCTATTTCTTTTGTAAAGAAGACTGAAAGCCTGAGATCAAGCCCCAGAACTGTCAACAATAATATAAATAATTAGTGATGATGATGATGATGATAATGAAGAAGTCCTTTTCTTAAAATTGGCAACAAATTGTATAAAGGTTTTAAAACACTTTAGATCAAAGAAAGTACATTGTCCTCCCGCCCCCCAGCCTCCAGCTGACACCTTATAATGTATGCAGTGGATCAATGGCACTGGATCCAGAGGTGAAAGCCACAGAACAGAAAGGAATTCTTCCCAGCCTGTATTGCTGTCCTGTGCCCTCATGAAAGCACACATCGGGATGTAGTTCAACCAAGACCTTACTCTGCAGAGCTGTGACTCAGGAAATGGGGGGAGGGGAATCAGTGTGTTTTAGTTTTGTTTATTTAAAACAAGGACCTTTAGAACTCTTGTGTACACTATAGAAGAAGAGGCTATTCATTGTTAGCCAGTGTAACCGATTCCCACATTAGTCTCAGACAAGTACTGAATGCCCCATTGAAGAACATACAGTAATGATGATGTGAGCTGCATTCATTCAACTTAAGAGGGTGTGGGGGGAGCGGGCAACTAAGCAGTATTAGCCCCCTTAACTCTCATGGATGGGGCGTGGGAGCTGATCTTAAAAGAAAGTCAGTGTTTGCATTTTCTATCGAGTGAAGTTGAGGTTGGAAGTGAGGTAGTGATCCCTTCTAAATAATAAGTCACCTTAGAATGAACTCACATGAGTCATTATTAAATAAATGCAAATGGAAAAAACTCTTAGATTTTAATACACATATCTGCTCTTCAGAAAAATGGAATTTTTTGGTTTATGTTTCTCTTATTATTTCTATATTGTATACATACAGCAGAAAAGAGTAAGTATGGGATTTAGATTTATTATGGTAAATTCAATTCAATACACCTTGCAAATGCACAGTAGTATGGAGAGCCCCAGGGCGGATAAGACGTGAGAGTTGTATACATGAGGAGACGAGGGGTGTTGGGAGAGATGGGAAGAACAACACTGGTCTCATAAACTGACTCATAAAATTAAAGATCATCTTAAAAATTAAAGCTAAAGGGCCGGGAGTTTGGCCTAGTGGTTAAAGTGCTTGCCTAGCATGCATGAAGACCTGGGTTCGATTCCTTGGTACCACATATAGAAAAAAAAGCTGGAAGTGGTGCTGAGGCTCAAGTGGTAGAGCTCTAGCCTTGAGAAAGTCCAAGGATAGTGCTCAGGCCCTGAGCTCAAGCCCAGGACTGGCAAAAAAAAAAAAAATTAAAGCTAAAAATCAGAATGTTCCAGGCACCAATGGCTCACACCTGTAATCCTAGCTACTCAAAAGACTCGGATCTGAGGATTGCAGTATAAAGCAAACCTGGATGGGAAAGTCTCTGAGACTCATATGTCTAATTAACCAAAAGCTAGAGGGAAACTATGGCTCAAGTGATAAAACACTAGCCTTGAATTTAAAAGCTCAGGGAGACCACCGAGGCCCTGAGTTCAAGCCCCAGTACTGGTACACGCACACACAGTATGTCTGTCTACATTTCCACAATAACTACGTGTTTCTCTTCCTTTATTCCTCTTCAATCTTTTTTTTTTACATTTCTTTTTCTTTTTTTTTTTATTATTGTTGTTGTTGTTGGTTGTGGGGCTTGAACTCTGAGCCTGGGCGCTGTCCCCGAGCTCTTCAGCTCAAGGCTATTGCCCTATCTCTTCAATCTTGTAGCTCTTGCATGGCTTTGTTTTCAGTTCTAGAATAAGGCAGCAGCTTGTTCCATAAACAACATAAGTATTGCCCAGCTTACATTTCAGATGGGCAGCAAGAAACACAAACGTGAAACAGCTGGAGCCCAGGAGGAAGTGGAATCCACCATACATCTCTCCTTGGGCTCTGCATGGAGGAAACAATTGGTGCCAAGGGGGCACAACCCTTCGCTGGGTGACCTCGTTAGGATCTCAGCATCGGAGCCGTCCGAGCTGCCAGAGGAGGTTCAGCAGCCTTCACTTCACACCCATCTTCCCCACACAGAGAAGACATTTGTGGCTCAGTAAACAGTCCTGTCTACCTGCACATAGTAAGCCCCTCACAGGCCCATGCTCCTTTCTTCCTCCGGCCTTTGAACTGTGCCAGAAGCAGTAAGCACTCTTCTCACATTATTTGGTTTCCTACCAACAGCCATGGGGGGAGGAACCATCTTGAAAGTGGATCCTCATAAGATACTCTGAACCAAAATGACCTAGCTAAGTTGCTCCTGAATTTCTGACACACAAAAACTATGAGATAGGAAATAGGATGGCTTATTGTATTAAGCTAAAATAAAAAGGAGGAGGAGGAGGAAGGCGAGGAGGAGGAGGAGGAGGGGACAGAGAAGGAAAGGGGACAGAGAGGGAAAGGGAGAGAAGGAGAAGCAGCATTTCATAAATGCCTTCTGTGGACATCCCAGGCTGTTTCTAATCCCACCAGATGTTTGGGATCCAGTTTAAAAGCAAGGCTAAGGAGGAAGAAAGAGATGGGCCAACTTTCTGTTTCTAGCTATGCCTCACAATCTCCACACCCTGGAGGGGTCACTATGGGTCCAACGACTTGTGCTCAGCTCTGCACATTCAGAAATCTGATCTTATCAGGTGTTCAGGGGTGATGAGTCTCTGGGGGCCTGACTTACACTAACTCAGATGCTCAAGGCACTGATTGATAAAGCATATGGCTCATTTCCTTCTGTTCAATGACCAACCCTCTATTATGTGGATCACAATATGCTTCTACTTGGCTTTGAAACTCCTTTTGGAAATCAAACCAGTAAGGGCAGACTTTAAAAAAAAACAAACAAACCACAGACACAGGCAGAGTGTGATGGCATATGCCTGAAATCCCAGCTACTCCACAGAGGCAGGAGAATATGAGTTTGAGTCCAGCCCAGAAAGAGTAAGATTTTATCTCAAAAGAGCAAGGAGCAGGCCTGGATTTTGGCCTAGTGGTAGAGTGTTTGCCTAGCATGCACAAAGACCCAGGTTCAATTCCTCAGTACCACATACATAGAAAAAGCTGGAAGTGGTGCTGTGGCTCAAGTGATAAGAGCTCTAGCCTTGAGAAAACCCAAGAACAATGCTCAGGCCCTGAGCTCAAGTCCAGGACTGGCAATAAATAAATAAGAGCAAGGAGCATGGCTAAAATGCTAGTGCATTTGCCAGGAAATGTAGGATCCTGGACTCTTATTACTAAGTAGATGGAGAGAAGAAGGGAGAGAGAAATACCAAAGAAAGAAGGAAGGAGGAAAGGAGGGAGGGAAGGACTAGACTTAGAGAAAGGGAACCTCAATCAACCAGCCTATGATAACTACCTCTCTCCTCCACAAGCACACACCACTCCGTGCTTTGCCCTTGTCACACAGCTAACAAGCCACTAACAGGACTCAGGACCAGGTGGTCAGATGGCAGGTCCATGCCTTGTCCATCATCACACAAGGTATCTCCCCTGGGAAGGCTTGAGTGATCACCTGGACAAATGTATCCTCACCTCTCCCCAAATCCACAGGTTACACAAGCTTTGGCTACATGTGTAGCTGCCATCCATCTAACAAGCACATTGTGCTAGACTCCAGTGACTGTCTTCAAAGCTTCTATTTGGGGCTGAGAGTTTGGCCTAACGGTAGAGTGCTTGCCTAGCATGCACAAAGATCCAGGTTCGATTCCTCAGTACCACATACACAGAAAAAAGCTGGAAATGGTGCTGAGGTTCAAGTGGTAGAGGTCTAGCCTTGAGAAAGTCCAAGGACAGTGCTCAGGCCCTGAGCTCAAGCCCAGGAATGGCAAAAAAAAAAAAAGCTTCTATTTGTAGCTAGCAGCATTCCCACCTTGGCTTACCCTAGCCTGAGTGGGTCCCATTTGTAAATCACACCAAACCAGAAAGTCAAGAGAAGGAAAACACCCTTTGACATAGAAGAGAGGTTTTTTTTAATTTGATAAATTCAAAAGGTGAAAGAAAGCAAGACACAACCATTAGTAAAACATCAACAGGCAATAAAAGCTAATAATTTATCCCAAAGGACTTCTGGGATCCTTGCATCAGGTAGAGGAAACAAAGTAGCACAGCAATTCTATTAGCCCAAAGTTACACTCATACATACACACACACACACACACACACACACACACACACACACACACACACACACGCAGAGCTACTCAATACCTGAGATTGCAGAGAATCAATTTATATTTGCTGCTACTGCTACTTCCACAGGACTCCAAATTTCTGATTTATGTAATACTTTCAAAACCTAAGTAATTATTTCCCAGTGAGAATTAAAATCATTAATATATCAACATGGGCATTTGAATCATTAGCTGGATAAACTAGGTCTTAAGTCCAAAGCTCTGTTAAGGCTTTACACAAAGCCTTCATAATTCACCGAAGTCATTTCAGTGCCCGACCATTTAGACTTCAAATAGAGAGCATTTAGCAAAAGCCTTGCAAGTCTTATTCTACTATTTGATCAAAACTTAAATATATCATGACTATTCTGACACTAGCTTTCTCAAAAAGATGCCATTTCATAGCATTTCTGCATAATCACAACTTAAGAAACACAGAAAAATCTATGCTTTTCTCAGCCATTGGGATATAGCTTTGTCACAAACAAATTAAGAGAACAACTATGGTCAGCCTACTTTTCCTGGGACCCAAAATCTTTATTATGAATGTCTAGTTGCTTGAAGTAAACCTGAAAATGTTCACTTGTGATAAAGGTTATGTTTGCCTGGACAGCATCCATGTCTATTTCTTCTGCACCTAAGATCCACAGTTATTATTACTGAAGACCACACTCTCCAGCTTTACTGAGGGGAAGGGTTAGGCACTCTCAAAGGACAGTCAACACCCAGACCATTCAGCTTGGCTACCATGTTTGGTTGAGATATAAGCATGTAACCAATTCACTCAACGATAATAAAGTGTAAAAATCTTGCTGGAGCTACAGAGAAGCATATCTCTTCCTCGGGTGGCTCAAATAACAGAAAAGCCTGGAGTTTCTGATCGAATCTTGATATCATAAAGTAATGATATTACACCTAAGAATGAAATCAGTCAAGAGAGCATGGAGCCAAGAGGTGGCAGGAGAGATTTCTGTTGGTAGCATTTCTAGATTTGCCTTTACAGTTACCTGGGCCAATCTGAAATTTTCCTAAGACCTTTGGAATTCAGTTTTTATCTATTCGCAACCTATTGACAGTAGATTTGATGACAGATATTGATACTCTTAAGTTCAAACTTTATAAAGATAACAAAAATGTTTTATCACAATATAAAATGGTTTATGCTGAAGAGGTTAAGTTTTGGCCATGGCCATGAACTTACTTCCATCCCAAAATGTATTGCCAGACTCATTGTCCCCAGCTCAGAAAAACTAGCCCTAAGCAAGTCTGTAACATGACATGGACCAAGAACAGACAACCATCTGGAGGTAGAGTTCCAATAGCACAATGGCTTTAGCTCAATGAGCTGAACCAGCAGAATCTCTTGCTTATTGACTTGAGTCAAGAGATGCTCGAGGGGGCCGGGAGTTTGGCCTAGTGGTAGAGTGCTTGCCCAGCATGCACAAAGCCCTGGGTTCGAATCCTCTATACCACATAGAAAAAGCACCACATAGAAGTGGTGCTGTGACTCAAGTGGTAGAGCTCTAGCCTTGAGAAAGCCCAAGAACAGTGCTTAGGCCCTGAGCTCAAGCTCCAGGACTAGATGGGGGGGGAAGGGGGAGGGAGAGAGAGAGAGAGAGAGAGAGGTTGGTTATGTCCTTATGGGTCTGATTGATCATTCAGGGCCCACATGAAGGAGGAGATGATTGGAGAGAAAAGGAGAAAAGTAACTTGAACAGGAATCACATGACTTCTCACCAAAAGAAAGATTCTTGTCTGGATTTCCCAGTCCTTTGTTTGGGGCCTCACAGGAGGAGGCTCACTTTGACTCACAATCACTGAGTCTTGTACAGGCTTTAGCAGAGACCAGGATGCCAGTCCTGACCCCATTTACCATACATACTGTGGGATGCCTTGTCTAAACCTGCTTCTGCTGAGCAGAAAGAAATAATATCGCATGACCTGCAGGAGGCAAGTTGGAGAACAGATGCTCCAGGGTCACACTGTCATTGTTACTATGGTCCTTTCACTGGAAGTAATTTGAGTAATATCTTAGAGTTCCTCTGGAAGCCCAATCTATAGCACTAATTTATTATTTGGTGGACTGAAATCAATATACTTGGGTATAAAATATATAAAACTGGTTCCATATAGATAAGGCTGTAGTATAAAATTCTCTTCAGCAGGAGAAAATCTTAGCTGTGAATGGGTCAGGAAAGTGTCTGGTGTGTTATATGTTCAGATGTGTGGACATCTGTGTGCTTTCATTCTCGTTTGTGTAGAATGTCCAGATCCCTTTGAATCCCACACTGAATTCTTAAGTTACTCGCATATGTCAGAGTTGACAAGCCAACTTCCAAGATATCTCCCCCCGCCCCCATTCCCAGTGTCTCCCTCTCTCCCCTCCTAACTCTGCCATTGCTGCAAGCATCTCCAGTTCTTCAGTTACAGCCTACTACTCTAGCTAGCTCTGCTGGTCCTTGAGGATGTTCCCAGGATCACTCACACAGTCTGCAAAAGGTGCAAGTGCCCTAGAATTCAGAGATTTTCCATCCACCCTTTTGTCTTTTTGGTTTAAAGCAAACAGCTCAGCTAATTCCAGAACCCTTCTCTTATTACTCAAACCACTGCTCTGTGATTACTTCCTGTTTCCAGTGGCTCCACCCCCTTCTGAGGTTGGAAAAAAAAAAGTTCATCTAAGAGGCAGAAGTTTTCTCTTTAACTGTTTTGTGACCTTGGAAACCACACAAAAACTCCACCTTGTCCCTCTCCAGATAAGTACTATTTATCATTCTGAACTGCTAATCTATGATTTCCAGGCCTTAAACATACATTGTTTTTTTTTTACTAAAGAAAGATTATACAAATCAATTTACAAAGAACTTTTATATTCTTTTAAATATCTCTACTTCCACATGGGGGAAAATCCCCTAATATTCTTCAAATCCATTGCCCAAGGTACACTAAAAATAAGAGTCAAAAGCTGGGTGATACAGCTTACAGATAAGGTGCAAGGTCTAGGTTTGATCCCCAGGCAGAAGAGGGAAGGGTAGGGAGAGGAGGGAGAAAATGATGTAGGGGGAGAGGAGAGAAAGAGAGAAAAAGACAGAGAAGAGTATGAAAATGGCATAAAGCAATCCTAAAAACAAGTTTGGTTTCTTAATGGAAAAAAAAAATCAAGGCCTTTTGTAACAACCTCCATGTATTTGGTTTTGCACTCTTTGCTAAAAGGCAATGATGGCAAAATTAATCTATATTCAAGGTCTTTCCCCCTCTCTCCCTCCCCTGATGAAATCATGGTGTGAATCATTTAATACACTTTCACCTCTAGAAATCAGAGAACTCAAGCATTCTTAGAGCTGCAGAGAGGAGTGGCGGCAAAAAGGACTGAATACGTTGAGCACAAGCCACGGGTTTCAAGCACGAGGACATTCCACGAAGGATTTTGGTTTTTTATTTCAGAGCTAGTCACTTGACTTTTAAACTGATCCTGTTCTAACTTTATTTTCCAACTGCAATCTTGAAAAATTGAACTGGGTTCTCCCCTGAGTGTGTGCAACAATGACTCAGGTCACCCAACAGGGGGCGCTCTAACCTGGCAGTTCTTGACAAATCACACAGCTTTGGCTGGTGAGTCCTGCACAACCCAGACTTTCCCTTACATTTAAATTTCCAAATCAGAGAAAGCCCATCAGTGTTCTGGCCCTATGGACTGTCACCGGTGCCGAAGCCTGCCCTCCTTCCCTTTACCCCACCCAAGCCACCCCACAAGGGGAAACCTCCAGAGATAAGGAAAGGGTAGGTCAGGGCCTTCCTGTCCTTCTTCCTGGTCCCCACATGGCCACCAGTGAAGAAGGCAGAAAGCAGGAACTAGGGGCCAGCAGGGCAGACCCAAAGGCCACAGAGGACAGGATGGGGGAGGGCAGGGGAATTCACTGCAACTTGGCTGGCCCAGATCTCCCAGCTGAGGCACTGTCGGACTGTGCTCTGAGCTTTCATTTCCACTCTCCGTTGCTAAGTTTTATACATAATGCAAAAGTAAATAGTTACACAGTCCAATTTGGAATACACAAAAACACTTTGCTCAGCCAAGAGGGAGGGGAAAAAAAATCTCTCAAAGTTTCTAGTTTATTTTTAGATTCTGGTTGACCAAATGTGTAATCCAAATGTTAAGTCTGAAAAAGGCCATTAGAAACAGAAGACCTGATAACAAGCTCTACTAGGCTATCTTGGCTTATAAAGAATGCATCAGCCAAGTCTTCAAGTGTCTTAAATACCTCACAGTAGTTCTTTTGAATAGCAGAGAGCATTCAGGGCATGCTAGACAGGAGAAATAGAAAACATCACCCCCTCTCATTAGCATCAAGGATGGATGAGTGCAACACAAAATATTGATTGCTCTCAGTAAGGTCTTAATTCACTAAAACCATGTTAGCAGGGAGTCTAAACCTTGAAGAAAAGGGATAGGGTTTCATTCATTTTGTATTTCTCACAATATTTGCCATGGTTCCTTGGACACAGCAGACACACACACACACACACACACACACACACACACGTTTGAGAAAGAATGGTTGTTGTTATTGTTGTTGTTGTTGTTGCTGGAGCCCTTCCAAGCCCTCATAAGCCTTACAGGCCTTTATAAGGGCTTAAAGTCCTTTGTTTCTAGGCAAATGTTCTGTGATTTTTGTGAACGATGATCAAAGTAGCCAAGTAGAATAGAAATCTCAAAGATAAAGGATATCACTGAAAGAGGAAGCCAGAGATCAGAACAGCATGAAATAATATAAATAGTATGCTAATATAAAATAATAACCAGGGAATGGGAAAGCAGGAATAACGTTAGCAAATCACTTAGATTGGCTCAGCATCTCCTGCTGTAACATGACATTGTATGTGAGGCCCTGCCTGGCAGGACAGCAGAGATGAAGGCACAATCATTCCTGCAGATACTCGGAGTAACTGCATCAGTCAGGCCACACGGCACTGTGGAACTGTGGAGGGAAGTAGAGACCTGGTCTGTTCTCTGTATAACCACCTGGCTCCAACAGAACACAAAATCTCCCTGGAGATTATCCAGTTACAAAACTCCTAATTTATAGTTGAGGGACAAAAAAATAACAACAATGAGAGAGGTCACATGCTCTATAGAAATGGAAGGGTCTTCTATCATTGGCTTTAAAAGCATCATTGGATAAAGGAAAAAGGACAATTGGCTAGTAACTTTAAAAAAGGAAAATAACATTTGAATCTTTCTCACTCTATGTCAAAATAAATTACAGCTGTATTAACGAATGATTTTTTTAAGTTAAGGGTCTTTTATAATCCTCAGACAACAGAGCTGCGTGGGTCAGCCTCTGAAAGGCAGAGTAGGCTGTCTGAGAGCAGAAAAAAAAATCACAAGGGAACATTTCCCCACTCAGTAATATCAAATCATGACCAACATGCTAGTGACACTCTAGGGAAATAAATACTGTAGCAAATGTGTTTTATTGTATGTTATTGAAGATTTTATGTCCATAATATATATTTCAAAAGAAAAACAGCTGAGCACTGGTGGCTCACACCTGCAATCCTAACTCATCAGAAAGTTGAGCTCTGAGGTTAAAAGCCAGTGCAATCAGAAAAGGCTATGGGACTCCTATCTCCAAATAACCACCAGAAAATCAGAAGAGGCGCTGTGTCGCAAAGTGGTAGCACTAGCCCTGAGCAAGAAAAGAGCTCAGGTTAGTGCCCAACCTGAGTGCAAGGCCCATAACAGATTAAAAAAAAAAATCAAGTTATAGAATAATACTTTCACTAACCCCACTTAAATCTTTAAATAAAACATACCATCTTCCCTGTATCTGTAGAGTAGTGGTTCCAGAGCCTAGTGGACACCCAAGTCTGCAGATGCTCAAATTTCCTATACAAAACTGTGCAGTACTGGCCCAGAACACACACATTACTCCCGCACACTTTAAATCATCTCTAGAGTCCATACAGTGCCTCCTACAATGTAAAGGTTGTGTAAATCATTGTATTTGGGGAATAATGACAAGAAAAAATATCTGTATATGTTCAATACAGATGCAGTTTTATTTTCCAAATATTTTTGGTCCGTGTTTGGTTGAGATACACCTCTATTTCCAGCTTTTTGATGGAGATATGAGTCTCTCTGATTTGTCTACCTCGCCTGGCTTCAAGCCAAGATCCTTAGATCTCAGCCTCTTGATATCTAAGATTACAGACATGAGCCATGGGCTCCCAGTTGAGAGCTTTGCTTTTGCGTACCTGTATCCTGAATTGTCTCATTATCACAAGCTTATATTATATTAGTTTAAAAAGAAAGAATTTAATATATTTTTGCCAGTCCTGGGTCTTGAACTCAGGGCCTAGGCACTGTCCTTGGTCACTTTTTGCTGAAGGCTAGTGCTTTGCCACTTGAGCCACAGCATCACTTCTGGCTTTTCCTGAGTATGTGGTACCAAGGAATTGAACCCAGGGCTTTGTGCATGGTAGGTGAGCACTCTACCACTAGGCTATGCTCCTGGCCAAGAATTTAAATTTTAACTGATGAAAAATATCTAGGGACAAAGAACATTCAACTGAAAATTTAGGAAAAGAATCATTGCAACTGGTCTATAATTTGAAAATGAAATGTTTGGCCTAATTAACAATCAAGGAAATAATACAAGTTAATAAAAATATACCACAGTTAAGATAGTCAAGGCAGGATATGAGCACAATGGCCTAGCATGAATTGATCTAAACCATTCGAACAGCACATTGCAAAAGTGTGTTTACAATCTGAAGCCATCTACTTACAAACATATCCTAGAGCCAGGCACTGGTGGACCATGCCTGTAATCCTAGCTACTCAAGAGGCTGAGTACTGAGGATTACAGTTCAAAGCTGGCCTGGATAGGAAAGTCCAGGACTCTTAACTCCAAATAATCACTAGAAAACTGGAAATGGAGATGTAGCTCAAGTGGCAGAGTGTCATCTTTGAGCAAAATATACAGACTGGGCTGGCTTTGAACTGCAATCCTCAAATCTTCGCCTCCTGAGTAGCTAACATTACAAGCATAAATCACCAGCCCCCATCTTCTTTCTTCTTTCCTATATTTTGTAGGCTTCATACATCCATAATCATGGGACAACAGGACAGTGGGAAAAGTGTCCAAAGGCTAGGGAATGTATTCTCCAAATGTCTTCCTGTTGCTTTCCTTAGAAAGCAGTACGATTTTTTGATCCTTACTATTGGTTACAGCATGGAAATGATGGTCATTTTTTCCAAAGAGTGAGGCCATGTAAACTCTTTCCAGCCTCCAACAATCCACAGAGTAATATTCCATCAAGGACCCTGTCTTCTAACCATTCGATCAGAACTTTGAGATTGAGTGTCTAAAGAGACTCTGTGTGTGTGTGTGTGTGTGTGTGTGCGTGTGTGTGTGTGTGTGTGTGTGCTTCCTCCTTTCCTGTCTGCAAGAGTTATCAACATAAACTCCATGGCAGCAATCTGTCCTTTGAAAACTATATAACTATATAACTATAACAGCTATGCAAAAGAGGGGGAGCAAAAGAAACCCACCACCCAACTGAAAATACAACAATTATAAATACAGCACACTAAAGTCCACCTCTTCTCCCAAACTTTCCACATGGTCAAACTAATCATCTCAGATCCCCTATCACCCCACCCCTGGTTTAATCTCTTATCCTTCAAGCACACACAATGATTGCATAAGCATTTAGTCCTGTCTATAGAAGTGTAATAGAGGGTTACATTTGATAAAAGAATACTACATGCATGGATGGACACATCATAATGAAATTCCTTTATACAATTACTATGTCTTAATTAAAATAAAATATGTTTTTAAAATCTCATGTTTGACACAATAGAAACTATCATATAAATATCTGGATTCTATTTTTTTAATCTTTACATAAAGTTGATAGAAAAAATACTCTAAGTTAGATGCTGGCGGCTCACAACAATAATCCTATTTACCCAGGAAGCTGAGAACTTAGGATCATGGCTTAAATGAGCTGGGGAAGAAAAGTGAGACCCTCACCACCAATTACTTACCAAAAAACCAGAAATGGAGACATGTCCAGGTACAGAGTACCAGACTTGAGCAAAAAAGTTCATGGCGAGAGTAAGGTTCTATGTTCAAACCGTAGCACTGATGATCAACCCCCCCCCCAACAAAATAATACACTAAGTATTAACTCTAGCTGCCTTTAAACAATTCATTAATGCATGATATGTTGCTAAATGTATAGGGGCAGAACAGGGATGTTTAATTTTCAAATTATTATAGATATACCCAAGGCTATCTATCATAGAAAGAAATTCTCTGAAATGTTTATAAAAAAACAAATATGTATTTGTCAGGAAAATTCTAACCCCCTTAATTTACTTCTTCAGTAAGCTTATTTGTGATAACATATAAAATTACATAACGTTAACTTTTTATTTTTGCGGTCCTGGGGCTTGAACTCAGGGCCTGGGCATTGTCTTTGGACACTTTTTGCTCAAGGCTAGTGCTCTGCCACTTGAGCCACAGCACCACTTCTGGCTTTTCCTGCGTATGTGGTACCAAGGAATTGAACCCAGGGCTTTGTGCCCGCTAGGTGAGCAATCTACCAGTAGGCCAAACTCCTGGCCCCCTAAAGTTAACTTTCTAAAATCATTTTCTAAAAGGTTAGAGGCCTCTGTCCCTTAAATATTAAAGAACAGCAACGTGTCTTCTGTATGTGAGCCAGGACACTATGTGCTTGTGTGTAAATCCACGGAGCCACACACACATGCACAACAACACAAGGTAGGTACTGTTACTTCTCACCTTGTGGAGACAGAGGGAGTCTTGACTACTACCTGCCACTACTGAGGCTGGAAAGCAGGTGTATCAGGCTCCAGGGGGAACATGATTGACTGTCTTCAGAACGGTGAGGCACACCACCTCCACATTCAGTGTGTCTTATTCCAGAAAGATTGGTTACTAAGCATGACCTAGACGAGCTGTGAGAAAATAATGGTTAAACCTAAACTGGTAGGTCTTGCCTGCAATCTTAGCTAGAGGAGACAGGGATTTCAGGGTTGTGGTTTAAAGCCAGCCAGAAATCAGAAGTGGGAATATGGCTCAAGTAGTAGAATACTAGACTTGAGGGGGGAAAAAAAAAAAAACCCTTGAGGGAAAGTACCCAGGCCCTGAGTTCAAGTCCTAGCACTGGAATAAAAAGAATAAAATAAAATAAAATCTGTTAGCCATTAACAAAATGAACATCAATATACATTTAACAATTCTGTGTAAATAAGGCACTTAATTACTCTCTCCATTTTCAAAATTAAATAACCCTCAAATTAGAAGTACAGGAAGGAAGCTATGTATGGTCTTTAGATAATAGAAACAAATTACTCTAGTGGAGAAAGGAAAAGATATAGAAGAACCTAAAAATAGTTTCCAATTTATCTCTGCTTTAATAATAGCGGATTAGCATACATTCTCTTGGATATGTCACCCAGGCAACCAGAAAGACAAAAATGTTTGGGGAGAAAAAAATAATATATATATATATAAATCTATTTTTGCCAACTTTTGAACAAAAATGCTCAGAACTACAAGAAAAGCATTTATTAAAAGACTCTAAGGCCAGGAGTGTAACCTAGTGGTGGAGTGCTTGCCTAGCATGCACGAAAACCTGGGTTTGATTCCTTGGTACCACAGACATAGAAAAGCTAGAAATGGTGCTGTGGCACAAGTGGTAGAGCTCTAGCCTTGAGAAAGCCCATGGACAGCGCTCGGACCCTGAGTTCAAGCCTCAGGACTGGCAAAGAAGGAGAAGGGGAAGGAAAGGAGAAGGAGAACAGGAAGAGGAAGAGGAAGAAGAGGAGGAGGAGGAGGAAGACAACGATGACAATGACGACATAAGAATAAAAACAGAACTATCTGGAAAGGGAATATTGAGATAAAGAGGAAGAAAAGCAAGGGCACACAAGGCTGAAGATGTTCAAGGTATATTATAGATATGAATATGGATATAGATATTAAGATAGACAGACAACAGACAGACAGACAGCAAACATAAGGAACCGTATCATATACTATTTGAAAAGTGCGGGGAAGAGACAGGGGAACTACAAGGTATAAAAGAGAGGATTGACCTGATCAAAATACTTTGGTATATGGAAATAACACAATAAGCCAGGCTCATACATTGTGGCTCATGACGCCAATAACCCTAGCTACTCAGGTGGCTGAGATCCGAGAATCGTGATGCAAAGACAGCTGGGGCAGGAAAGTTCTTGAGAATCTAGTCTCCAGTTACTCACCAGAAAACAGGAAATTGCACTGTGGCTCCAAGTATAGAGTGCCATCCTTGAACAGAAAAGCTCAGAGACGGCACCCGGGCCCTGATTTTAAGCCCCATGACCAGCAAAAAGAAAAAATAAGAAAATAGCACAATAAATTCCTCAATATAAGTAAGGCATGATAATAAAAAAGGAACTGAAAAAGGAAAAAAGCATTCTTTTGTGGCCAGAAATGACACCGTTATCATCCCATGGGATTATGCTGTGGGAAGCATAGGTAGAATTATGGTCAGAGGCTGACCAAGACAAACAGATGTATCTGAAAAACAACTAAAGCATGACAGTGCTGTGTGCATGGCTCAAATGATACTGAGACCCAGCGTGCCCCTCCTCTCTCTTTACTTCCTAAGCTGTCTCACAATAGACCCAAAAGCAATGAAACCAGATAACCACTGACTAAAACCTCCAAAAATGTGAACCAAAATAGACCTTTCTTCTTTGTAAGTTGATTCATTCAGGTATTTTGTTACAGTAACACAAAGCGGAACCTGATGGCACAATCTATCAGAGGTCCTTATTATCACATCCATCACACTCCCTTTCTTCCTTGCAAACAGTTCAATGTGTCATCAAACCCTGCACAGAGTCCCTGAGTTAACTATGGTTCAATCAGGAAACTACAGAGGCTGTTCTCTCTGTCCCAGTGAGGAGTCCTAGAGAAGAAATTATTAGGAGAAAGCAATGGTGGGGTCAGGATGAAGGATGGTGAAAGACTCAAAGGCTACTCATAGCAGGAAGCCATGACCAGCCTTGGGCCTGAAGGCACGAGGGGAGGAAATGGCTGACAGGACGCGAGAAGCAAGGCGGCTATGTGAAAGGAACAGATGGCAAGAGCTGTGGTTTCTGACCACAGCCACAAGCAACCCAGCATGCAACCCAGGGGAGGGAGTGGAGAAATAGATACCCTCCCTCCCAATCTTTCCACCCTTCACTTCCACTGATGGTCAAATTATCCTCCAGAGATGGAAACAACAGAGGTCACTGATGCCAGTGAAGAAAGGTCATCTCTCAGGGACCACAGCCCAGCGAAGAAGAAGCTGTGGAGGAGAGGAGTGAGGTGAGGGCATCAAAGGCAAGTGTGCACACTTGATGCACTTACCCCTGAGAGGACCTGTGCTCCCACAGAAGCTGAGCGTGCTGGCCTTGTTACGCTTTGAGAGATGGGAGCATGCGAATGCCATCTGTAGCATTTATGTGAGGTTGGGTCAGCTGCCAAGATGAGCCACCTGGGCCCTCACAGAACCCCACATGCAGAGAACCCTGCTCTGGGCTGACTGCTCGGGAACTCTTGGAACTCTTCATATTTTCTTAACAAAGGACTTCATGCCTTCATTTTTCTCCAAGCACTACAAATAACATAGTTTGGTCCTCTGGAGACATATCCTTTTCCTCAACTGGTGAGACTGAATTCTGCTTAGTGTCACCGTATTCCCAGATGCACTTCTTCAAAGTAAAATGATCCCAATGTAACATGAACCAGAGCAAGAATGGCATAGGAGATTATGGAACATGAAAAGCTACCGGGGTATTTTTACCCTTTCTATTCTCTTTCCTTCCTGTTGTTTGAAGTGAAACTGCACAGTGGATGAGAAACCCAACAGCCCTGCCCCCTAGAAAGAAACCAGCCTTAATTAGAAATGCCTCTCCAGAGCACAGGCTGAATGGGTTTAGGCTCTTCCTAGTTAATGTGATCAACGCAGACAGCCACACAGAATAATTCATGCACTGGGGTGGGCTCTCCTGCTACACAGTACCCCGTTTTCTGGACTACGGTCATCAAATTAGCCAGGTAATAGGCAGAGTTTCTCCATACCTCACTGGCATTCCAGGTGCACGCAGATCCCAGCACTCCAACTTCATGGGCAAAACGATAACAGATGTGCTACTAGCATCTGGAAATACTCTTTCAGAACCTGTGCTTTCTAAAGACCTAGAAATGAGTGTTTACTGCTTCTGGATCCTCTTCCTGGCAGACTCTATCCTCAGCCTTCCTCTGATTAAGTAGATTTGTGAGAGCCTTTGGCAAGGTCCCAGAAGAAAGACAAGACAAGGTCCAGCAATCACACACACACACACACACACACACACACACACACACACACACACACACACACACAGAGCAAACTTGCATACAAGGTAAAGAGCAAATTAGCTTCCACAGCCTCTTTCATTCTTTCTAATTTATTTTATTAATTATTTATTTTTGTACTAGTGCCTGAATTTAGGACCTGGAGACCATCTCTGAGCTTTGTTTTTCTCAAGGCTAGCACTCTACCACCAATGCAGCAACAGCTCCATTTCCACCTTTTGGTGGTCAGCTGAGGTTAAGTTTCCTGGACATTCCTTTCCAGACTGGCTTCGACTCCCTATCTTCAGTAGGCAAATTATAGGTGTGAAACACCAGCACCCAGCATGCCTCCTTCTTTAGAAATAAAGAATGGTAAGCTTTAAATATTTGTTCATGATTTAAAGCTAAAAGACAGTTCAAAAGGTCAAATCAAAAGCATTCACAAAAATCTCTGCTGTGTCCAAGAAATTAGAATCCAGAGGATGAATAAAATCTACAGGCATCAAAATGGAAGCAGAGCTGTAAGTGTGGCTCAAGTGATAGAGTACCTGCCTCACAAGTACAAGGCCCTGATTCAAATCCCAGAATCACCAAAAGAAAATGGAAGCAGAGAATCAAGAGTTTTTGGGTACACTCCAGAATCCTATATTGTAACAAATGATGCTCTCGCTCTCCCCACCCCCACCTCAAATGTCCAAGTCCCAAACTTTGGAGTCAGGAAATACATCCTTACTTACTTGCATCTGCAGATATAAGTAAGGTAGGGATTGTGACAATCATCGTGGATTATGTAAATGAGCACTAAATTCAATGACAAGTGTGCCTAGAAATTCGTACAGAGGAGAGGTGCATGGAGAAGAGGAAGGGATTCCATCATGGAATAGAAGTTCAAACAATACAGGCTTAATGCCAAGAATGCCAGTAGCCACTGGGAACTAAGAGACAAGAAGCCATAGGAGGGACGTTCATGCTTGAAGCCCCAGCAGCTTGGGAGTGTGAGACAGGAAGATCACTTGAGTCCAAAAGCTTAAGATCAGCCTAAGCAATACTGAGATCCTGCAGAGAGAGAGGAAGAAGGAGGAGGAAGAGGAGGAGGAGGAGGAGAGAGGGAGAGAGAGAATTGGGAGGGAGGGCAGGAAAGAGAAAGAGAGAGAGCTTCTAGAGAAAATAGGTCCCTGCCAAGTCATCTGTATTGGACACGACTCTTTCAAAATCATGATAGAACGGGTTCTTGCTGGACTAAGCCATCTAGTTTGTCACCATTACTTACAGAGGCTTCCGGAAATGAATCAAGCCCTCGGCCTCATCTCTCACTCATGGTGTCAAGCTTTACAAGTGCTGGAAATGGAAACTCTGAGTCCTAAAGCAGTGTCTTCTGTTTGCATAGAAGGTGGAGGCTGACTCTAGCCCTAGAATGGAGGCCACATGTACTTGCTACTTTGAGCACTGGGGTAGCACTAGCAGAAGACGGTGGCAATGTCAGGGCGGGAAGAAGGGTGGCTGGGGACTTCTTCACCTGCTTACCTGCATGATCCCCTACCTACCCTGCCACTGTCTCCCCCACCCCCAGCTATGAGTGCCCAGCTCCAGCCCAGCTCCAGCCTGAAGCCCTCTCTATTCAACCTGCCCCCCCAGAGCTGTTCTAGCTCTGCCTCCACACAGTCTTTCAGGGTACCCTGGCATTGACAGGAACCTTATTCACCCTGCCTTTGCTCACAGTCGCCTCCACGCTCTCTTCTACTTCTGAGTGGTCAAGGGCTTCGATACCTAGACCTCCTTCAGTCATGTAGTCTCATAGTTCTTATTAATAACTCCAACTTGTGCAAGGAATCCTTGTGCATGGACTATCACAGTGCCAGATTTACTCCCCTCCCCCAAGGCCAGTACCATGGTGGGGGGGGGGAGATAAAGACTACACCCAGGCAGAGAGACATGGAGAAACCTACCCAGCACTCTTTCACATAGAAAATTTAAAAGTTAGACTTCTCAGCTTCCCCCGCCCCTCTGCACCGTCTCCTGCTCCTCCTCCTGCTCCTCCTCCTGCTCCTCCTCCTCCTCTTCTTCCTCCTCTGTCCCTCTGATGTCACAATCACTCTGATCTTGCTGTTGTCACAAGTGACATGCATTGAGTGCCTCTCGACAGCACCCCACTCAGGATGAAGTTTATTCCCTACACTATTCACCACAATTTGACTCTAACCTATTTTTTGATGTTGTCATTTATGTGGTACTGAGGAATCAAACCCAGGGACTCATGCGTGCTAGGCAAGCACTCCACCACAAAGCCATATTTCCAGCCAATGCATTTTCAAGAATGTATTCAAGCTGGGTGCCAGTGGCTCACGCCTATAATCCTAGATACCCAGGAGGCTAAGATTTGAGGATCTCAGTTTGAGCCAGCCCAGGCAGGGAAGTCCATGAGACTAAAGCAGAAGTGACACTGAGGCTCAACGTGGTATGGCAGTTCCCGGCACGGTGGTTCACGCCTATAATCCTAGCTGCTCAGGAGGCTGAGATCTGAAGATCAAGGTTCAAAGCCAGCCCGGGCACTAAAGAACCTGAAACTCTTATCTCCAGTTAACCTCTAGAAAATGGGAAATGGGGTTTGGCTCAAAGGAAGAGCTGAAGAACTCAGGGACAGCACCCAGGCTCAGGGATAGGGTGGTAGCTTTGAGTTGAAGAGCTCAAGGACAGCACCCAGGCCAAGTTCAAGGCCCATGATCCACAAAAAAAAAAAAAAAAAAAAAAAAGGTGATATGGCAGTAGCCTGAAAACCCTCAAAGTCAGTGCTCAGGCCCTAAGTTCAAGCCGCATGACCAAAAGCAAAACAAAACAAGAGAATAGATTCAATCCCGCTACATTGCTAAATGTGTTCATCACATCTAGGAAGTCTTTGAAGGAATCTTTAAGGTCTTTAGCATGGGATCCTATCATCTGCAAATAGAGATTATTTGACTTATTCTTCTCCAATTTTGACCTCTTTTATTTCTTTCTCCTGTCTTACTATGAAAGTAAAGAAAGTTATTGGGTACTGATGGCTCACACCTGAAATCCTAGCTATTCCAGAGGCTGTTATCTGAAGATTTTAGTTCAAAGCCAGCCCAGGTAAGAAAATCTGGGAGACTTTTATCTCCAATTAACTACCAAAAAGCCAGAAGTAGAACTGTGGTACAGCACTAGCCTTGAGCACAAAGGCTCAAGGACAGAGGTCAGGCACTAAGTTCAAACCCCAAGATGGGGACAGACGGACGGACGGACACACACACACACACACACACACACACACACACACACACACAAGCTTGGGGAAAGTGAATATGCTGCCTCATTGCTAGTTTTAGAGGAAATGATTTAGAAGAAATGATTTTAGTATCATGTTGGCTATAGGTTTGTCATATACAGCTTTTATTGTATGGAGGTACATTCTTTCTGTTCTAGCTTCTTCAGAGCTTTAATTAGCAAAGAATGCTGAATTCTGTCAGATGGGTTTTCTGCATCAATTGAGATGATTGTGTGATTCCTGTCTCTGATTTTGTTCATTACATCAATTGACTTACATGTGGTTAACCAATCTTGTGTACCCAGAAAGAAACCTACTTAATTACAGTGTATGTATGGCTGAATTTGAATTGCAGGTACTTTATCAAGAATTTTTGCTTCTAAGTTCTTCAAGAGAGTGGTCTATAGTAATCTCTTTTTTTTCTTGTGTCCTTTTCCAGTTTTGAGTATAAAGAATGCTGTTCCTTTGTACTATTCATGTGTCCTAAATAAAAAATAAATTTAAAAAGAATTGTTCCACACATCCCATTCATAAGAATGGTTACTATTTTTTTTGAAGGAGAAGAAAATAACAGATGATGACTAGGGAGTAGAAAACATCCACTCCTTGTGCATTGCTGGTGGGTATGTAAATTGGTTACACTGTGGGAAATAATATGGCAGTTACTCAAAAAATTAAACACCATATGGTCCAGAAATTTCCCTTGTGAGCATAAACCTAATCAAACTGAAAGCAGGAATCTGAACATACACATAGTATGTGTAGCAATATGCACAACAGCCAAAAGGTGGAAGCAATCAGGTGTTGGCCAACAAACAACTACAATAACAAAATACCTTATGCACATCAATGGAATATTATTCAGCCTTCAAAAAAGAAAGTCTGGGGGGGCCGGGAGTTTGGCCTAGTGGTAGAGTGCTTGCCCAGCATGCATGAATACCTGGGTTCGATTCCTCGGAACCACATACACAGAAAAAAGTGGTGCTGAGGCTCAAGTGATAGAGCTCTAACCTTGAGAAAGTCCAAGGACAGTGCTCAAGCCCTGAGCTCAAGCCCAGGACTGGCAAAAAAATAGAAAGTCTGGGAAGTGGCACTGTGGCTCAAGAGGTAGGGCAGTAGCCTTGAGCTGAAGCGCTCAGGGCCAACGCCCAGACCCAGCATTCAAGCCCCACAACTGACAAAAAAAAAAGTCTGATATATGCTATAACATACAACATACATGAACCTTAAGAACATTATGTCAAGTGAAATATAATCCAATCACAAAAAGACAAATATTTTATGATTCTATTTATAAGGTTTTTGGGGATAAAATCGCCTGATTTACAGACAAGAGCTGTGGGGCTGTGACAGCGGGGGTGGGGGGGGAGGAATAGAAAGCTGTTGCTTCAAGAGTATAAAGTTTCAGTGTGAGGAGAGGAAAAAGATCTGGAGAGAGGTGGTGGTGATGGTTGTGTAATAACATGACTATATTTAATGACACAGAATGGAACACTTAATAGTCTATTTGCATGTATGAAAATAGAATAATGGAATCTTTTGCAATTGTTTTAAGAAGTGAGGGTGCTACTTAGAGTAAAAGAGCAGGTAGAGTTTGATCAGGATATATTGCATGCTTATGGGGAAATGTCAGAATGAAACTCCTCTTGTATAATTAATGGATGCTAATTTTTGTTAAAAATCTGAACATTTGAAATCAATTCAATGGGAGGTGTTATGCTATATGTATTTAACCGTGATTGTTTAATGTATTGAAGAAACATTCATTCCTTGTCTACCTGGGGTTGTCAGCAAAATGGAAGGCCAGTGTTCCCATGATATGGGCTCCACTTCCATACCTCTTTTTGCCCCTCACTTGTTCCTTACATTAATTAAAGATGGGGACTGTATGCATCTGGAGACCTTAAACCCAATGCTAAGCATAAAGAAGAAACTATCCCCCCCCCAAAAAAAATGGGATGAATGAATAAAACTCCATCCGATGTCCTCTTTGCATCTCATTTCCTCTGGCCAATCAATATTTTCCATTTCTCGAAACTACGGAGCTGTGAAACTTGCTCCCATATTCTGTTCTCAGATAATTCTGAGTGCATGAATTGTGGGCTTCAAATCAAAATACTTTGGTTGAGTAGTCTCGTGGCCCAAGGTCACGTGATAGTGAACATCTGTTGTTTTGCAATTAAAAAATCCAAGTGTTCATCTCATGGTGACGGTATCATAATTTTCTGCTGCCACTTCTTATCCTATGCCCTAGCGCAGGCATAGTAACCTATGACCCCTGCCACAAAAAGAGACCCGGACCTGAGCAATGCCAAATAATAATGTCAAGAAGTCATCTCCAGCAGTGTTGGAATCAAGGCCCCTTCTTCCTGGCTGGATTTAAAACTCAGGTACATGAGGTCAGCAGCTCTATCAGCCTTGCAACAATGAGATGAAGCCATTTGAAGACAACAAACCACGAACAGAAACCAAGCGCTCAGGTCTCACCAACAACCCACAATCACCATATGCCTGAAGTACTTTCTCTGGACTGAAGCGTTATCAGAGGAAAAAAATAATATTCCTTTTTTTAATTTGAGCTTGGGGATCTTTGACACAACAGAACTACATTCAAGTCCCACAGCAAACATTCTTAAAACCCTCAGTAAGCAGCAGCTGCTAATGTTTTCTGTGGGCACTGTTTATCATTGTGGTGAGAAGTCCCTGCCTTCTTTTAAGGACTACTTCAACCCAAGTGCTTTGTCCCTGCTTCTGTCTTCCCTAGCCTCTCACTTCTCTCTAGGCTAAGAATGGTGAGGACTAAATCTGCCCATCATCACTCCCAAATCCCATGCCCAGACAGACATCACTAATTGGCCACAGTGAGATCTCCTGCTGAGCCTGAAGTCCTGGCCTGGATTGCTGCTGGACGCAGTTTTCCAGGCAGCCACTGCTAATCAATCAGAGATGGCATGCAAAATAGAATCCATTCATCTTGCTCCAGTCTAGCAGTTGGCAAAGTTAAAAAAAAAAAAAAAAAAAAACCTATAGAGTTTTAGGCATGGTCTCTATCTCGTTCTTCTTTTATTTTTCTTGTCCATAATCCTTTTTAAAAATGTAAAATGGAGTCTTTGTCCTCAGCTGTACAACACTCACTTCCCCTACCCCAGCCTTGAGAACAGAGACTTTCCTTTTCTCATCAAACCAACCTTAGACAAGCTAAGACACACACCCTGAAGCTATAAGCCAAGAAAGAGCTATAAGACCCATGCATGCCAAGACCTTTCCTTACAGAACCAAGAGAAAGGTTTCAAATCACTATAGTTCTGCATTGTTGGTCTGCCCTCATGATTAAAAGAAATAGTTCTTCTGACTAATCCTGATTGCTTAGTACTTCCAAAGATTTTAATTGTAGAGCATTCTATTCAAAGTGTCATGGAAACCCCCTCTTTATTATTCTCCACGTTGATTCTGGCTTGCATGAGGGGGGTCAGAATTTTACTTGACTAGTGTTCATGTATTCATTCAATAAATGTCTACAGACAAGCAAGATCCCCAGGTCAGTACTCAGGGCGGTAAGATAGGTGCCGGCAGGGTCACATGGAGTTGGGGAGGGAGAGCATCCAGTCTGTGCAGGGCACTGTCACACAAATGCAGCTGAGAGGCAGCGAGCGTAGACTGACAAGTTCTGAGAGTCGGTGGGTGGCTTGTGGGGAGGCCTGGACAACGAGTCTGAACTCCCTTCTGAAAGCCTCGGAAACCGTCTGAAGAAGATGCACCAAGATGACTGGCTCAGCTTTTGTTAATCTTCAGAACGGAGGTGCACGGTTGGGAGAACGAGCTAGAACAGAACGGCCCTGACTGGGAGCCAAGAGCCCAGCCCGAAGCAATCGGGGCGGTTCCTGCGGGAGGTGAGGAGGGTGAGCACCAAATCCGCCATCCTCAACCACGACGCCGCCCGGGGTGAACTCCTCACACGACCCGGCCACCACGACGGCCCGGTCGGCCAAGCCACGCCGGAGCCCGGGGTCTCGGAACCCCGCCTGCGGCCCGCTCACCTGGGCCGGGGCTCCTCAGACCACGGCTTCTCCAGCCGGCAGCCCGCAGGCGTCGCCCCCGACACTCCCAGCCACCCGGACGGCCTCGCGGCGTGGGCTCCTCCGGTAACCTGGCTGACTCGCGGCGGCCGCGCGGACGGCGCCCCTGCGCGGGCTCAGGCGGCGCCCGGGTCTGTGAACTTGGAGCAGACCCTGCATTCCTTCTCTGCGAGGGAGGGAGACGCCGCCTGCGGCCCGGCTCACACACACACTCACACACACGCAGCCCGTGGCCCGGAGCGTGCACCTCCGTGGAGAGATGGCGGCTGGGGACCGAGGCACGCTTGGAAGGCGCCGCCCAGCCCAGGCCCCCTGCGGGGCGCCGCCGGAGCCTCGGGACGCCCCGGGCCTTCTTTCTCCCAGCACGAAAGTTAAAGCCAGCCTGGGCCAGCAACTCGCGCGCTACTTCCCGCGGCGCCCGGCCGGCCTGGCCCGGCCCCGCTACACGTCCTGCTTCCCGGGGACTGAAAACCACGGCGGCGCGCGGCTCTACACGCCCGCCCGCCCGCGCCCCAGCCCCGCTCCTCCGCGCCGCGCACCGACCCCCAGCCCCGCCCCGGGCCGGGACGCCGAGCCGGTACCCCCAGGACGATCCGGAGCCCCCTCCACGCCCCCACCCCCGCCACCAAGCTCGCGGACGCCCCCTTCCGGCCCCGCGCGCCCGGCGCTCCCTCCGCCAAGTTGCCAGCTGCTGCCCTGGGGGGCTAGGAAGCCCGGGCGCTTTTGTTTTGGTTTCCCCGGCGAGGCGCTGAAAGGAGGACTGGGGATCTGACACGGTGCGTGGCACCCAGGCGGGGGCCCTGGACCCCGCCATCCTCGCTCTCACCCTGCGCCCGCCGCGCCCCCTGCGCTCCGGTCCTGGCTGCGGCCACCCTTGCGCCCCTCGCCCGCCCCGGCTGCCCCGGCAGCTCCGGCCACAGGGTGAGGGAGGCGCAGCCACTCACCTCGCCGGCGGGCTCTCCGGCGTCTGTGTCACCGCGGGCGGGCGAGGCGGCAGCGGCGGTGGTGGTGGCGGCGGCAGCTACGGCGGCGGCTCCTTCCCTCCGCCCGCCTCCCCTGGACGGCCCCGCCAGCCGCGCCCCCCGCCCCAGATCGCCCACCCCTCCCCACTGGGCGCGCCCGGCTGCCGCTCCTCTCCCGGGGGTGACCGGATGGCCGGGGTGAGGGACCCAGCCCAGACGGGGAGAGGGCAGGTGTGGCCACGGCCCCCACCTCGCCCGGGCGCCGTCTCCAGACTTAGCCCCTCGCGCTCAGCTGAGTCCTCGCTCATCTCCTAGACGGGTGGCCAAGCCACACTGGTACTTTCCAAGGGGGCCATGTGTTGGCTTGTGCAGATTGGTGTGGGGAGGAGGGTCAGAGTCAACCTAAAACATCTTTCAAGCTTCAATGGGGGGGGGGGTCCGCAAAAACCATTTCCTAAGCCTCCCCAGTGCCTTCCTGGCATCCCTCAGGACTGTAGGGTGGAGGGGGCTGCCTCACGGAGGGGGGTCACCAGCCAGAGCATTCTGTGAACCATCAAGAATAGCTTAACAAAATCCGGAGGAGCCAAGCGCGGATGGTTCCCGCCTCTAACCCTAGCTACATGGGAGCCTGAGCTCCAAGAGGATCACAGTTCAAAGCCAATGGGGGCAGGAAAGGCCAGAAGACTCCTTCCTCTTCAGCTGAGCACCAAAAGTCAGAAATGGAGCTGTGGCTCAAGTGATAAAGCCCTAGCCTTGAATAAAATATCTCAGGGATAGCACCCAGGCCCTTAGTTCAAACCCCAGGACCATCAACACACACACAAAGGGCCTTCCTGTCCTTCTCCCATCACACACAGTGCAAAATGTCACCAAACTTTCCATCTCAAGGACATATAATGAGAAGCAAATGTCTTGTCAGTTCAGCCAGCCAATATTTATTGAGTGTCTATTGGCTGCTAGCCATATTCTTGTCTTGCTGGACTGGCCACTCATGACCTCTCAAAAAGCCACTGTAACTTCTTGTGCTTGTCAACCCCCAGTGACATTTCCAGAACCCAAAGAGGTCTTAACAGCAGCTCATCTTCCTCAATTAAAAAAAAAAAAAAAGGGTTTCTGGCTTAAAAATAGCAAAGCTGTAAAGGCACCATGACCTGTGTTTGTTGTAATGATTGCAAAGTCTTTTTGTATGACTGGGGATTGAAACAAATGACAGTTGCATTCAAATCCAAACAGTCACCAAGGCTAATTTGAACATCAAGTAAAAGGTCTGTCTAAGCAAAGCCATCTTTCTCCACTTCCACTGGTTGCTTTCAATTGAAAAGCAAAACCTTCTGACAGGACATTAAGCTATTATCAAATACTAAATCCTATGCCTAAGTTGCATTAACAGATGGGTCCAGCGATTCGCCTGCCTGAACACACAATAGAATCACATTAGCAGTTAGGTTATTATTTGGATTTATGGAAGATATGTATTTCAAATGGGTCCTTAGAGGTTCTGATGTGTAACTAGGGCTGGCAATTACTATTGTATTAGCCAATCACTTAGCAGAACATGAGCCACAGAACCCAGAACAAGGTCATTTTGATGCTAGGAAAAGACCTCAGCTGGTATTGCAAATTCAAATGTCCCTAGGGGTTAAAAAAAAAAGTTGACAAATGCCTTAGGTGGATTTGTAATGGAAGGCTAAACAATGATGTTCATTAGAGCATTATTTACCATAGCGAAGATATGGAACCAACCCAGATGTTTCTCAGTAGATGAATGGATCAAGAAGATTTGGTACTTATACACAATGGAATTCTATGCTGCCATCAGAAAGAATTGCATTGCCCCATTGGTAAGAAAATGGAAAGACTTGGAAAAAATCATAATAAATGAAGTAAGGCAGACACAAAGGAATATAGGCTCCATGGTTTCCCTCATTCATAATAATTAGTACACATCTAGGATGTGTACAATAGCTCAAAAGCCATGTACATAAGGTCATATAGGTTGAGACTAAGCAAAATGAACTCTAGGATATAGAAACAGAGGTTTATCTTTGTGATTGTTGTTCTTAATGTACTATGTGAAGCTCTTTCTTTTTTCTCTGTCTCTTTTTGTTTACCCTTACGTTTTATCCCATTGTTGCTGTATCTGACTTTGGTACCTGGTGTATTGTGTAGACATTTATTTGTTTATTTGAATCAGGAAAGGGAAGGGGGAAAACAAGATGATTGGGTGGGGGTGGGGGGAGGGAAAGTGGGAGAAAAACCTGGGAATGGGTATCAAGATCCAAGAAGTAATGTGCCCACTACCTGACGAATGTAACTGTAACCCCAACAATAAAATACAGTTAAAAAACAATAATAATGAAAGGCTAACTGGAAAACAGCTGCTGTAGTTCAAGTATGTTCCCCAAAAGTTTGTATGCTGGAACCTTGCTCCCTCAATGCTGGGAGGTGTTTGGGTCACGTGACGGGATGGAACACTCATGAGTAACCACTTCAGCAGTGAGTGAGTTCTTGCTTTCTGAGCCTGGATAATTCACTGTCTGCATTGTTACAAAGCCATGTAACCCTTTTTGTTGTTTTTGTTTTTGTTTTTGTTTTTGTTTTTACTTTTCATTGACAATACATGGCCTCCAGAATTGTGATCCAAAACAAATCTCTTTTCTTTATAAACTACTGAGTCTCAGGTATGCTGTTATGGCAATAGAAAGCAAACTAATCCAGGCACTACAGCTGTAAAGAAGGCTGTGTCATTTTTTCCATGTGGGAAATGTAGGCCTGGTATAGCCATCAAATTCCTTGTTTTCTTTCGATTTTATTTTGGTTTGGCTTCTCTGAAAAAGAAGCCAGAAATCTACACATTTAATGTAAAATCTTCTAATGTAAAAATGTTGCACATGCTGTCTGTAAATGCCAAGAAAGAAGAATTTGCAGGCCACCAAATGTACCCCAGTCACACATGCGCTGTGGTTTAGATCCACTCAGAGGTGGGGCAAAAGGAAGGAGGCTGTGATGATGGAGAGGGCTCCTCTGGGCGACATCATGGAAACTCTATCTGCTGCATAGTTTTGCTTTCATGGTCTCAAAAAAATAAGCTACAGGCTGGGAGGCTGGCCTGCTGGTAGAGCGCTTGCCTAGCATGCACAAAGGCTAGAGTTTGACTCCTCAGTACCACATACATAGAAAAAAAAGCCGGAAGTGGTGCTGTGGTTCAAGTGGTAGAGCTCTAGCCTTGAGAAAGTCCAAGGACAGTGCTCGGGCCCTGAGCTCAAGCCCCAGGACTTGCAAAAAAAAATAATAGGCTTCATTGAAAAGCCATGCATGTATTGTAGTCCTGTCTTACCCAAGGTTTTGCTCTCTGTAATTTCACTTTCTCAAAGTCAGCCCAGTCCAAAAAATATTAAATAGAAAATTCCAGAAATAAAGCATTCACAACCTCTATATTATGCCCATTCTGAGCAGCGTGATAATACCTTATCCATCCTGTTCCATCCCTCACAGGATATGGATCGTCCCTTTGGCCAGGACATCCACACTGCATACACTACCTACCCATCAGTCACTTGTGATTCATCAGATCACAGTGCTTATTGTTAAATACCCTTATTTTATTTACTCTTAGAACAAGCAGAATGAGGCAAAGGAATCATTAAGGCATAAAACATGGGTGATCAGATGGGCTCTGGTGCTTTGGCATTACTGCAGAGCACCCAGGAGGAAGCACGGTGCATGCGTGGCGTCCAGCACTATGTGATGGTTGACGCCTCTACTTGAGGTGACAGATATATCCTCCAGTGACAGAGGGACTACTGTGCCGTACTCGTCAGTCATGCAGATGATGCAGTGGAATATTTGCTTGGAATTGTACAATCAACATCACAACTGAGTTTAGAGTTGATTTTCCGCATCCCGGGGCAGACAATTCAATTAACCAGCAAAAAGCCCAAAGTAGAGCTGTGGCTCAAGGGTTAGAGGGCCAGCTGTGAGCAGAAAAGCCAAATGAAAACAAAAGACCTTTAAGTTCAAGTACCAGCACAACAACAACAACAACAATCCAGTTAATAAGCAGATCTATCACCTCAAATACTTACCACTTCTGGAGTAAGAACGTTTTAAATTGCCTGTTATTTTTAAATGCAACATACAGAGGCCAGGAGTTTGACCTAGTGGTAGAATACTTTCCTAGCATGCATGAATACCCAGATTTGATTCCTTGGTACCACATACGTAGAAGAAAGCCAGAAGTGATGCTGTGGCTCAAGTGGCAGAGCACTAGCCTTGAGAAAGCCAAAGGACAGTGCTCAGTCCCTGAGTTCAAGCCCCCAGACTGGCAAAGAAAAAAATGCAACATACATTGCCATGTTATACAACACAGCTCAAAGAAGAGCAACTGATTCTCCTATCTAATTAGAGCCTTGAACTCCTGCACTATCCTTTCCCCCAAACTCTGCCTGTCATCATTCTGTTCTCTACTTCTATAAATCTGATCACACTTTTGATTCTATATAGAAATGAGAATATATGGTATTTATACTTCTATGTCTGAGTTATTTCACTTAGTGTAATGTTCTCTGCTGCCATCCATACTATAATCCACAATAACAGAAGAAAGAATCACCTTTTTGAGGGCTAGTATTCTATGGGGTATATATACCACACGGTTGTGTCCATTTATCTGTTGATGAGCATTCAGGCTGATTCCCTAATTTGCTTTTGTAAACAGTGTCACAGTAAATGTGGAAGGGCAGCTCTCTCTTCAACATACTGATTTCACAAGGTTAGTGTGACTGGCCAAAAATGAGATTGCTAAAATATATGATGTCTATTTTTCATACACACTTCGTGTGTGTGTGTGTGTGTGTGTGTGTGTGTGTGTGTGTGTGTGTGCACATTCAGTCGTGGTGCTTGAAGTCCACTCGGGTGCTATCCCTCAGCCATTTTGCTCAAAGCTAGTGCTCTACAACTTGAGCCACTTCTTTTGAGAAGACCTTGCCCATTTCTTTTTATTCAGGTTACTTGTATTCTTGCTACTGATTACTTTTGTGTGGGGGAGGGGGTGTCATGGGGCTTGAACTTGGCCTGGGCTCTGTCCCTGGGCTCTTCAGCTCAAGGCTACCGCCCTACCCTTGAGCCAAGCCCCACTTCCTGTTTTCTAGAGGAGCATTATGAAGTCTTGCAGTTGCAAACTTCAACCCAGAGCTCTTAAGAAAAACAAAGAATGTGAGAGAGTAAATCCAACACAGCAGAAGTCAAAACTACAGGATAGAGAAAAGCCATGTTCTGATGACATCATCTGAGCCCCTGAACCCAGATGTCTCTGTAGCTAGACTAAGCCAAGATGTTCTGCAATGTCTATAAATTCCCCTTTTAATGAAGTCATTTCGGATTGAGCTTTCTGTGGGTTTCTCTCTCTGAACAGGGATAAGTTGAACATGTCTTGGGGTTGAAAGGAGTTTAGAGTAGGAAATTATTTAGAGGATCACATAAGAAAAGTTTATATATGCATATGTGTATTTATTTTGTTATTTAATTATATATATAGTTAGCTTTGATATGACACCATTTGTCTTATATTTTATTCCTATTATATGTACATCCCTACAGTGATAGCGTATCTGAGACAATTAAGAGCTCAGTACCCAAAGATTGAGGATACATATGGTCTATTTACGTAAGGTGAACAATCATTTTGGAGCACCTTTTTAATTCCCGTAACTTCTTTATTTCATGTATGTGTATGGCTGCACCTTGACCTTCAGCATTTTGCCTTTAAGATTTAAGTAAATGTCAGGTGCTGGTGGTTCACGACTGTCATCCTAGCTACTCAGGAGGCTGAGATCTGAGGATCATGGTTTGGTTGGAAACTAGCCCAGGCAAGAAAGTCTGTGAGACTCTTATCTTCAATAAACTACTCAGGAAAAGCTAGAATGCTAGCCTTGAGCACAAAGAAGCTCAGGGACAGGATCCAGGCTCTGACCCAGGGCCCGCAACAAAAAGGAAAAAAAATTAACTAAATGTTGTCAATCTTCAAAGGCTATCACCTTAATTTTCACTCAGGTCTATTCTTCTCTCAGGTAACTTAGGAACTTCTTTGATACCCCATGTCTTCCACGTATGGGAATCTGAGCTCCTTTAACAACCACGGAAGAGTCCCTTGACTGCCAAACCATAGGGTCACCTCTTCCCTATGCAGAGCTCGGCTATACCATGATGGAGACTTGGAAAACTCAAGAAAATGAAGTTACTGCCACCTCCCCTGATCTCCCCCATGCACCCAAAAAATGTTACACACGGTATGCAAAGAGTCTGTAATTTGCTGTCTGGAAATAATGAAAATCATTAAAGGAAACTCATGTTTCCTTAATGTCTAAGGTCTGCTTTTATTAACAGCCTTTTGGTCTAACTACACTTACCAAGCTTTGAGGCTAAAAGGAAATAGATTGCACCTAATTTGCATGAAGACAGAGGCTCAGGAAGAAAAGCTTTCACCTGACTACATGCAGTATTGTGGATGGAGAGAACTAGGCACGTACATGCAATTATTTTATTTATTATGGGCTTCTACTTATTTAAGAGGGCAGAAAAAAAAGCCTACAGAATTTCTGAGTTTTTGCTTGTAGCCAGTGTGCTCCTGACAATGAGAGCTGATTAGAAAAGGAAATATTCTGTGCCTTTGTCTGTGAGATGCCCTTTCAACAAATCCCTCATATTTTTGCTGGCCCAAATAGCAATAGCACAAATTACAAGAAGCCTGGCAGGCTGGTGACCTGGGGATACAGGCATAAGCTTTTCCTAGACTATAATACAATTCTACTTGCTAAGTTGAAAAATGGCCCATTTTCTAGAAGTAATTTAGCTCCCTCTGTTCAGTCATTATGAAATCCTGGAATGAAATGCAAATCTCTGTGTTCAGTCAAGTTTGTTTCAAATTGACTCTTCCCTAAATCAGTGGATTTTTAATATTCACTGCCATTAGTTGTGAGTTAGATTTGAGAAACTGGGGAGGGATATTTAAAACATGACAATATCTGAAATTGCTTGTGAATTATCAAAGTTTTTATTTATTCTACTAGACAACAACAAAAAAAATGCTGACTGAAATGGACAAGGAAAGCAAAGATAAAGAGTGCCATCTCATCAGACTGTGCCTGGGAAGAGGATGAAGGGACCTGAGAGGAAGAATACATGAAGGAAAGTGGAAGCAAGACAGAGAGAGAGAGGGGAGGGAGAGGGAGGGAGGGAGAGGGAGGGAGGGAGGTATACTGTGCTGGCCATTCTTCTACAATGAGTCACAAATTGCCTAGGCTATTGGGCTGCTTCATTGTCTGGGTCCTGGGTCTTATTCCGAGGCTCTCCTGGAAGGGCTACAAAGAACTCTGTAAAGAAGTGCAAAAAATAAAATGGATTTATTTGCCCCGCTCATACCCATCTCCCACTTCTTATTGGCTAAGGAAGGTTTAGCTCACAGGCAGCTAATCTCAGCACTGGAAGGCCACGTTGTCTGGCCCACTGAAGTATTCCTGTGGTTTCATGGATATGATATGGAGGCCGAGCCCCGCCCCCCAGCAGGGGAGCCTTCCATCCAGGTCTGGCGGTGGAAATAGAGGCATGGCACTTGGTGAGTTGGGATCCACAAAGAACTGGAGCTTCAATCTGGGGAAGACGGCATGGCCTCTCTCATTCGGGGAGCATCCAGGTCAGTCCCAGTTGGAAAACACATCCATCGGGCACACTCACTAGCAATGTGATACTAAATAGCATACAAAAAAGTTGATTCAATCCTTTCTCCAAAAATATCTAGACAGATCTAGAGATGAGGGCTACTTGGAGTCAGGGATTCTCCAGCGTGGGCTACCTAAGACGGAGCTGCCCACGGCTGAGCATGTACGAGATGGCCTTAGTTATTCACCACTGCTCAACAAAGCACCCAAAGCTTAGCATCTAAATGTGATATACGTGGATTATCTCTTTGTCCCCGTGGCTCAGGAATCGATACGTGGCTTTCCAGGGTACTTTCCTATGGGGACATTTACAAGGGTGAAATGAGTCAAGGCAGGGAAGCTCAACTGGGGAGAGTCACTTTCCAATTTGTTCACCTGCTGATTGCCAAGATTCAGTCCTTTAGGGATGGTGGACTGAGGACTGTTGGCTATAGGTCTGAAATTGACTACAGTGCCTTGCTGCCCACGCATCTCTAACCCAACACACTGGTGTATTAGTCTGCTTTGCACCACTATAAGGAAATGCCTGAGCAAGGCTACTTAAGAAAAAGCAGGGGTGGGGGCTTGGAGTATTTGGATCACAGTCCTGGACTTAAAGCAGTGGTAACTGCATGGACACAATTCTGGTGAGGATCTTAAAGGAAATGGCAGATGGGAGAGTATCCATGGAACAAGGGATAACAAATCAAGAGCAGAGAACCAGGAGTCAGATTTGTCTTTTCTATGTCAACTCTCTTAAAAATAAATAAATAAGTAACTACCAAAGAGATCCCTTCAGAAACATTTCATAATCCTATAATCCCATACAGCTACTGGGTTAGGAAGATCATAACCCAATACCTGGAGCAAAAAGCCAAAAGGTCCTCATCTGGCCAACAAGCTGGCTCACACCTATAATCTTAGCTACTTAGGAGGCTGAGATCTGAGGATCTTAGTCACACATCTGCCCTGGCAAGCAAGTCCAGACATTCTTATCTCCAATTAAGTACCAAAAAGCAGGAAGTAGAGCTCAGGTTCAAGCGGCAAAGTGCTAGCCTTGAATCACAAACAAACAAACAAACAAAACTCAGAAACAGCATGTAAGCCCCAAGTGGTACAAGTGTTGAAGAAAAGAGAAGAAAAAATGCAAGAAATCATGATGTTAAAGGGTAAGAGACTGTTCCACTACATTTGATAGCAGATAAAAATAAATGGACCAGGGACACTGTGATAAGGGCAAAATTCTATTTTGTTTGAGTCATCTCACAACTTAAGGCTGACTTTATCATAGCCTGAACCATCCACCTAGTCCCAATTAAAATAGAAAGTTCCAATCAAAGGACATGGAGATACGTGACAACCTAACAGATGGAGAGGCTTCCAGATCCCCAAGGCCCTAAGAAGTCATTGAACTGCTAATAATACCAGTTGCTTAGAACAAACACAAGGTCAGGATAAAAAAGTCACCCCTGACAGGTCTTGTGGGGATTTGAGACCATACTTCACACCCCCGTCCTAGGTTTAACTCTTCTAGAAAACACAGTTGTATGAACAGCAGCAAATAACTAGTGCAAATAATATCTGCTTACTGTGAGACTAAGTGCATTAAAAGTCAAATTCCTAAACTCAGTCTTCACACATGTCTAGTGCCAGTCAACTAGAAGAAAATGGCAATGTCTATCAGAATTAACAACTTATTCTGTGACTGAGAAATTACATTTATCTCACGCAGGAATTTGTCTATGTATACAAACGAGTATTGATAAAGAATTGGATTGCAAAATAAAATATTAAAAGTTTAGAAACATGATAAACATCCACAAATATAAGACTGGTTAACCAAATTATGAAACATTCATACAGTAGAACATGATTCAACCATTAAAACAGTAAGATGCCAGGGGAAACTGGTGTGGATGTTTCTCAAAAGTGAAACAGGATTGCCATATGAATTGAGGCAAGGACTTGTACCTACAAGTTTATCACATTATTCACAATAACCAAAAAGTAGAAGCAACCTTTGAGTCCACTGCCAAATGAATGGATGCAGAAAATGCAGTGTACACATACAGTGGACGATAGCCTTGAAGAAGAAGCAGTTCTGACACCTGACAGACAGGAATGAACCTTGAAGATATGATGCGAAGTAACATACAAGACACAAAAGGACACTGTATGATTCTCCATAAATGTTAGAAATATATTAGCAGTGGTCTGTTTTGAAGGCAAGGCATCTGACCTTGAGTGGAAAAACACCAACAGCTTGTTTCAATAGCTACTTGTAGACATGACAGAGATCATGCATTGGAAACAGGACCAGTTCGAAGGAGGCCAAATGAACAGGCACGAAGATAGATCACAATAAAATAAGAGGATGGCTACAAACAATGTTTATACTAGAAACTATAAACCCGGGCAAGCCTTCCACAATGGAAAAGAATGGGGTTGCGAAAGCCAAATCTCACTTTAAAATTCAACCAACCTCAAGAGGCATATGTGTTTGAATGGCCTAATAGAAAGTAATGTAACTTAAGACCGCATCTGGGAGGGAATGTGAACTCCATAGCTCTGGAAGCATGAGGAATTTGCGGGGAGGGAGCCACATGCTAGGTATAAAATTACTTATTGTAATTTTGGAGATTGTGCCTGCCATCGGCCACCTGCTCTTGCAAGACGGTCATTTCAGTCTTGTTTATACTGCACTGCTTGTCTCCACATCCACGCTTTGAACTTGGATAGGTGAGTATGTTTCTCCCAGAATATAAAATACAGAGAGCAGGCAAATTCACAGAGACAGAAAGCCAGGTGGTGCCTGGGTTCCTGCTTGGACATGGTACTTGGGACCTTAGAGGCTGGTTCAGGTTACTCTGTTGATGAGACAAACTGAAGAACCCTCTGAGGGTGGAGCAAGACATAATAATATTAATAATAACAGTAGCAGTAGTACACCCACATCACCACGGGTCAATTGCAATGGGAAGTGCTGAGCCAGCCAGTTCATGAAGGCTGTGTGTCCTGGGGGTGTGGACAAGCAGCCAGTCAGGGGCTCGCTGTAGGCAGCTGAAGAATCTCAAGTGACCTGTCCCGCTTCCATGATGCCACCTGCTATAGCTAAGGCCAGGAAGTCCAACAGGTCCCATGCGGAGAACATGGGTTCTCCATTTCTGCCATTTCTTGTAGGCCCCACTTCCCCTATGGAGAGATGAATCTGTGGGCCAGGCTCCCTGTACCATGCTGCAGACATCTGCACCCTGGGCTGACTTAGCCCCACACCATTGTCCTACTAAGGAAGGGCTTCTTCTGTTGGTCCCTAGAGCCACACTCTAGCCTGGTTCCTAGCCAAGGTGAGCCTCTTAAACCAGGCTCTCAATAAAACCAGCCTCCACCCCTCTGTGACTTTCACCCCTGGATTTGGTTCTTGGAACAGACTAGTGATAGGTATTTCTGTGAGATTTTGGGTTTGGTAGAATAGAATTCTTTCCAGATATTGTGAATCCCAGCACTCAGGAGGCTGAGGGCAGAAGCATCATAAAAGGCCAGCCTGGGCTTCATAGTAAGTTACAGGCTAGCCTGAACTATAGAGACCCTGCCTCAAAAAAAAAGAGGGGAGGAAGGAAGGAAGGAAGGAAGGAAGGAAGGAAGGAAGGAAGGAAGGAAGGAAAGAAGGAAGGAAACAAAAAAAAAAAGAATTAAGATAGGAAACTAAACCCACAGACTGCATAGGAAGATACACACATAATAGGAAGCTCCATGAGCCACAGTCTGGCATGACCAATAAATTGTGCATTCAATGAAAAAAAAAAAGCCAGGAGCATGGCCTAGTGGTAGAGTGCTTGCCTAGCATGCACAAAGACCGCAGTACCACGTACACAGAAAAAGGCAGAAGTGGTGCTGTGGCTCAAGTGACTGAGTGCTAGCCTTGAGCAAAAAGTGTTCAGGACAGTGCCCTGAATTCAAGCCCCAGGACTGGCAGGAAAAAAAAAAGCCAGCAGGTGGCCAGAGGCTGAGGAGCTAATGCTCATGGGGCTGGAGCTTAATATTGGGACATGGTAACATTCTGGAAAACCATGGTTATTTCTCAGCATGAATGTGTGAATGCCACTAAACTGTACTCTTGATAATGGGAAAAAATGGTAAACTTTATAGTGTGTATAGTTTATGACTGTAAAGTGAGGTCATTTGGTCATATAGCTGAAATAAATGAAGGCTTAAGTTCAGAAATCAGAAAGTAAGTAGTGGAAGGGCTTGTGGGGTGTGCAGCTCAATAGTAGACCATCTACTTAGTATGTATGAGACCCTGGTAACTCTTCAGCACTGAAAAAAAAGTTCTTAACTCACTGATACACAGCAATGATCAAGACTGTCTTAAATGAACTGAGCAACACCTGTGATCCTAGGTACACAGGAGACTAACATCTGAAGATTTCAGTTCAAAGGCCGCTCAGGCAGGAAAAGTTCATGAGATTCTTCTTGCCAAAATGCTGGAAGTGGAGCTGTGGCTCAAATGACAGAGAGCCAGCCTTGAATGAAAAAGCTAAAGGAGTGTACACAGGCCTGAGTGAAAGGCTCAGTACTAGAACAACAGCAGCTACAGGACTTGTCTTAGTGAGAAAAGAATGACATGGATAATAATGTAACCATTCATGTAAATTTTTTATTTGTGTATGCATGTAAAATACAAAGCAAAAAATTATGAAAGTACTCTAGATGCCCCATAATAGAAATGTAGATTAATGAAATTCAGTACCTATACATAATGGAATTTTACTCAGCAATTAAAAAGAGTAAGAGTATCATTTTCAGGGAGATGGGTAGACTTAGAACAAATCATGTTAGGTGAGATAATCCAAGCTCAGAGAGACATATGGTGTGTTTTCTCTCATATGCAGAAGCTAGATCTAAATCTAACTTGACAAATACCTTATTCAGGACACTCAGCATTCCCACACAGGGTCATCCTTAAGGAGGATACCCACAGGTGGGGCTTCAACTCTGGGCCTGGGCTGGGTCCCTGGGCTCTTCAGCTCAAGGCTAGCACTCTACCACTGTGAGCCACAGTGCCATTTCCAGTTTTCTGGTGGCTAATTGGAGATAAGCATCTCACTGGACTTTCATGCCTAAGCTGGCTTTGAACTGTGATCCTCAGATGTCAGCCTCCTGAGTAGCTAGGATTATAGACGTGAGCCACGAGTGCCTGGCAAGGAATATATATACATATATATATATGTTATATATATATGTATTTTGAATTGTATACCTGTATAAACCACTCAAAGATTTTAAAAATATGCTTTGAAATCAAATGCTTGCAGTAGCCGGCAGGACAATAGAATTTGGGATAAGACAGAAAGAAAAGACATGAGCCCTGCTGATAGAATTAATTGTAAGAAATTAAATGTGGCATGTTGTTCAGGAAGTGAGGCGGCAAATCACTGCAGCCCCCGGGCTACCGCCTGGGCAGGGGCAATGGAATGACCCTACAGGTAACAGGAGACTGGACCTGACTGCTAGGAGCTTGTTGAGCCCAGCCAGAGGAAGGTCCTGGCAGGGAAGTACCCAGACAGTAGGACAAAGCACAGAAAGAGGGAGATGCAGCTGCAAAGAGTTCAACCTCGAGGACCTGGGTGGGCTACTGTCTGGGGGTTTGGCAGGTTGATAGGAGGAGAAAATAAGCGGGAGGAGAGAGGAAGGGAGACATTGAAGGCAGAGGAGCATGCAGAAGCAGCCTGGAGGCAGAAGGCCAGGACTGGAGGAGGAAACTGAAGGCAGAGGCAGGCAGGGAGGAAGGCAAGGAGGGCCTTCGTTCTGCATCACTGGTTGCCAAACCTGGCCTTGCCACCGGTTCACAGGAACTCTTTTAAAAATTCTCGTTCCTGCTTCTTGTCCTAAATCCACTGAGCTGGAACGGGGACAGCAGAGGAAAAGGGCAAGTACCTATACTTCATGATCCCTCTCCTCCTTCCTCTCTACAGGACTAGCTCCACCACCCGAAAGGTGACAGGCAGGAAGTGTCCCTGCTCCATCCTTGCTGCCTCTCTCACCAGCTGTACTCTTCCTCAGGTCGCCATAGATACCTTCATAAAACCAAGGTCAGGCCAGCCACGCAGCTGCTCTAAACTTTCTGTGCTTCCCAGCCCACCCACGTAATATTCACTAAATCCTCAGCCGCTTAATCACCTCTCAGACCCCCTAGCTACCCACCTCTCCCTGCTCCCATTCCCTCAATCCTCCTCTGCTACAACTTACTCGATTTTTTAGACTGATCTCATTGGTATTTCTCTTTTTCAGGGAGGGATGATTTATTCCTGTACTGGAACTTAAACTTAGGGTCCCTGTTGTCCCTTAGATTTTTCACTCAAGGTTGGCACTCTCTTGGTTGAGCCATACCTCCCATGTCTGGCTTTTCGCTGGTTAATTGGAGATAAGAATCTTGTGCCTTCCTGACTACTGGCTTTGAACTGTGATCCTCAGATCTCAGGCTCAGGATTGTAGGCATGAGCCACTGGTCCTCAGCTTCACTGATTGATAGTACAAGAATAGGGATTAGGAGGAGAAAGAGGGAAAAGAGGAGGAGAAAAAGGGGGAAGAGGAAGGGGAGGAAGAGGAAGAGGAGGAGGAGGAGGAGGAGGAGGAGGAGGAGGAGATTAGAAAGAAAAAGAGACTGCCAGTGATTGTAAATAGAGATTCCCTTCTTGAATACTTGTTTGTTAAACATGTCATTTGAAATATAATGTAAAAACCAATGTTAATAAATTCTTTAATTAAAAATAAGAAAGAAGAAGACACACAAAACAAACAAGCTTGTGCCTTAAAACCTTTGCGCATGCTCTAATGGCTCTTTGCCAGAGAGCCCACACTACTCTACATGCCTTCTCCTCTTACCTTCTACAGAGTCCTACTTAGGTGTTACCTTATTGAAAAGGTCTCTGTGACCAGCCATGAAATGTAACAGTTCCAGCCTTATCACACCCATGACTCCAGCTGAGCCTGATTTCTCTTCATAGCACTTGTGAGTAGCTGATATGCACTATATGTTTATTTTATTTATATCTCCCATGAAACTGTGATTGCCATGTAAGCCCGAACTGTGATTGGTCCTCTGCCCTAACCCTATTGTGAATACAAGTGAGTACTAGTACATGCAGGAGACAATATTCCTTGCATGAATAAAATTACTTATAAGCTCTTCTGGGTCTCAAGTGTCCAACCTATTGTGCAGATAACTGACACAACTAATATAAAGTAGACACTCAAATACTAAAATATGAGTTTGGAGATAGGAACGGTGGCTCATGCTTTTTAAGATAAGTTATTCAGGAGGCTGTGATGAGGAAGACTTAGGCCCCAGGCCAGCCAGACAAAAAAAAATCCTAAAAATGTCATTTTAAACAATAAAATAACTGAACATGGCAGCATACAACTACTATTCCAGCTATGTGAAAAGTGTAAATAGGAGAATCATGGCCAAAATCATAACCCTATTCAAAAAATAGAGCAAAAAGGGCTGGAGATGTGGCTCAAGCAGTAAACCACCGGCCTAGCATGTCTGAAGGCTCCATTAATGGATCTAGAAGGCAGGGGCCGTGCAAGTGTCTCCTTCTAAAGCCACACCATCAGTTCCTGTCGACGGCAACTGCAGCCCCTCTCCTCTCCTGTCTAGGTGGGAAGGGAACTGCAGCCTATCGGCCTTGTAAAGGCGATGGGCCACGTCCTCAAAAGGTCAGGGAAGAATTTGAAGAATTCAGTTTGCTAACGTCTACTTTTCTTTGGTTGTGAAAAGTGTGTGTATTGGCCTGTAATTTTTTTTTAATTTTCTAGTATTAGAACTTAAGCAAGAAGAACGGAACCACGCTGAGCTGCAAGGGACAGACAGAGATCATCATACAAACATCACTTTCTCGGTAACCTGGGAATCATCATTGACAAAAGTTCTTCATGTGTCATATCCTACTTGAGTCCCCTCATAACTCTATAGGGAGACAGCGCACATTTTGAAGCATTCAACTTATAGATAAGGAAACTGGAACTCACAAACACAGATGCTCTTTTAACATTGTCCGTGAATGGGGGAGTGGAGACAGTCCCTTCTGTGTCTATAACCCAAGCTATTTCCACTCCATCCACTAGGCTATTTAGTAAGATGAAGAGTTACCTGTGTCAAGGACCACATTGTGTGAACCTCAGTACCTCCACCACACAGCTCTGGATCTCTGTGGGACACTTCCTTCAGGCAGGCCCATGCTAAGTACTTTCTGTGTTAACTAATGCAGGTGTCCCACTGACTCAAAAAAAAGAGAGATGCCATTCCTTTCAAAGAGGAAAACAAGGCCAAGAGATAGAGGACCCCATGGCCTAGGAACAACAGAAAGTCCAGGCAGGCTTACCAGGAGAACTATTAGAGAATGATGGCGCCACGCAGCAGACCTGGTAACAATAGATAAATAGACAGCCCCCGTTGGAATAACTCATTAAACACGAGGAGCAATCAGGAGAAACAATACACTCTGAAGTGAGTCCCATGTTTCCAAGAGTTCCCCTCTAGGACAGAAAGCCATCAGTGAGCAATAGCTATTGGCTTTGTTATGCGCCCTCAGCTGACTTCTTCTCCTTGTTCCTCCTGCCTTTTCTTTTTCCTGCTGTTCCCTCCCACACTACAAGACTTCGGATTCTTGCGTTGGGCATTTTAGGGGATACCCAAGCTGAGTCACAGGGTCAGGGCCCTGGAGAATCCCACCAACTATGAAAAGCTACCACTGCCACATAGCACTTCTGCTCATCTAGCTTTGGCTAAACTAAGTCATTCGATGTTTTTCCTTCTAGAAAGAGGACGGACCAGAGATTGACCTCTGCAAAGTAGAGGGGACATATGAAGAAAGTAGAGCTCTTGGCCCATGCCTTAGTTACCCTGACTGACCTTACCTTCTGCAGTGTGTGAGGCTGGTTTTAACCCTGGCAACCTCCCTTAAGGAATATGATCTTCCCCCTTGGAAGCAAGAGAGTAAAAACACATGTATTCAGGGCACAGGACAGCAAGCTGAGGGGTCAGCTCTAAGAGGGACAATAGGTAGTAAAACCTGAGCTTCATTCAATGCAGAACTGTCACAAAAGTCCTCTTCGCTAAAGCACAAGTGTATAAATGCCGCCACTATTAACCCTTGTAGGTGACAGAAAAGAATTATCTTTCCTAGCACTAGTTACTTTTATTATTCTTCTGAGTTCACATATATTTGTAATATTGGAGTGTCTCCTTGTGATACTTCCACACAAGCACACAGTGTACGTTGAACAAATACAGCCCCAGCACCTTATCCCTGTTGCTCTTTTTTTCAAACGACAGTTGGTAGGTTTATGTTGCTGATACGTAGATAGATACATAGGTAGAGGGCCAATAGTATGGCCTGGTGGTAGAGTGCTTGCTAGCATGAAGCCCTGAGTTTGATTCCTTCATACCACATACACAGAAAAAGCTAGAAGTGGTGCTGTGGCTCAAGTGGTAGAGAGCTAGCCTTGAGAAAGCCTAAGGATATGCCCAGACCCTGAGTTAAAGCCCCAAGACTCACAGAAATAAATGAATAAATGAATAAATAAATAAATAAATCTCACCACATAGAATTAAACATGCACAAAATCAATATCCAGAATATAAAAATGAACAGTTCATAAAAAGGATACACAGTGTGTGAACAGGTTCTGGATGCCAGTCCATCTTTGCTAGCAATTAAGAAGATGCAAATTTTGGTTTTTAAAAGTGGGATGTCAGTTTCTAGATAAGAAGCAAGGAAAAATAAATAATAATTTAGGAAATCCAATAGGAAGGTGTCTTCAGGGAAATATGTTGTTTTGATGCTGTAAATTGCTTCCATCTTTTTAGAAAGCAATCTGGCAATGAATAACAAGCCAACCATGCCTTTTTTCCCAAATAATTCATTTTTAGGGATATTGAACTAAGGAAATGACCCCAAAGAGAAAATTTTAGAAGCCACTTGTCTAAATAAGCCCTCACAATAACATTTTTTATAATAGAAAGAAACTGGAAACAGCCCAAATATCCAAAAATAGAGTTCTGGATGAGCAAATTCTATGATGGAATGTTTCATAATAATTAAAAAGACAAGTTTATGGCTAGTGCTAACCTCTTAGTTATGTGGACTTGAAATATTAAGAATAAAGGGGATAAAATATTAGATACATAGCTATTTTAACTATATAAAAATAAGTGAAAGTGGGGCAGGGAGTTTGGCCTAGTGGTAGAGTGCTTGCCTAGCATGCGCGAAGACCCAGGTTCGATTCCTCGGTACCACATACATAGAAAAAAGCCGGAAATAGTGCTGAGGCTCAAGGTAGAGCTCTAACCTTGAGAAAGTACAAGGACAGTGCTCAGACCCTGAGCTCAAGCCCATGACTGGCAAAAAAAAAATAAATAAAATAAAATAAGTGTAAGTTAGGTACGAGTAGTTCACACCTATAATCTTAACTACTGGGGAGGCTGGGGATTCCAGTTCAAAATTAGCTCAGACAGGAATCCCATGAGACTCTTATCTCCAGTTGATCACCAAAATGCTGCAAGTGAAGCTGAGGCTCAAGGATAAAGTACCAGCCTTAAGAGGAAAACAATAAAACAATCAGCAGTGATACTTACTACATTGAAAATGAATTGCACAATTTGGTGGAAAGGGAGGTCAGGAGGGAGAAAATGAGGGAGGGTATGGCACTATTCAAAAAGAAGTGTACTCATGGAAGTGGCATTGTGGCTAAGTGGTAGAGTGCTAGCCTTGGACTGGCCCAGGCCCAGAGTTCAAGCCCCACAACCGACCAAAAAAAAGAAAAAAGAAAGAAAAAGAAACATACTCATTATCTGACTTAATGTAACTGTAATTCCTCTGAATATTACCTTTATAATAAAAATTGTAAAAAAAAAAAAAAAAAGAAGAAGAAGAAGAGAAAGCTCAGGAATAGCAACCAGGCCCTGAAATCAAGCACTAACAAATAAATTATTACTGTTAATGAAATAAAGAAAATATAGATATAATTTAATGCTTAATTATTACTTTAATTTGAAAATTAAAGTTTTAGATATCTGTTGGAAAGGAACAAGTGGATATTATAGTAAATCATTAAAAATATATTTAGAAGTTAGAATAAGGAAAAGTAAGATGGGGCCCTGGGCTTGCCGAATTCTGAAGAAACAGAAGGGTGCAACAGACGACAGTACTGATGATTGTTAGATTCCATTCTTGGGTAAATTAAAAAGGTTTGGGGTTTAGCTTTTCAGTTCATATGTTTCTTTGAGCTTGGAAGTGGAGGAGATTTGAGGATTGAACCCAGTGCTATATACGTGGTCCCTAAAGAGATCTTCACATTGTGATTTTTTGGGGTCTTTTTTATTTTTTGGCAGTCCTGGGGCTTGAACTCAGGGCCTGAGCACTGTCCTTGGGCTTTCTCAAGGCTAACATTCTACCACTTGAGCCACAGAACCATTTCTGGCTTTTTCGATGTATGTGATACTGAGTCTTCATGCATGCTAGGCAAGCCCGCTACCACTAGGCCAAACTTCTGACCCACATTGTGGTGTTAGTCTGAGTTTTATACTTACTAGAGTTCAGTGAGATATCCTGTGAACAGAATATTTCGGTTGTTTTGTGAGCTCACGTCATTTGAACAGTTATTTCTGTTGGAAATGCTTATGGAAGGATGATGCTGATCAAGATGCATATCACTCCATAAACCAGCATGTTGAACTGAAACCCCTTTGTACAACGATTTGAAGGTCATTTAAAAAAATGCTGATTTTTAACTACTTTTTTTTTAATCTTCAAATGTCCTTTGAAAACTCTTGACCTTTGGGATTGGAGAAGTGGTAGATTTACTAGCTCATGGGCAGAAGCATTACGTACCAAGTTCTAGCCCTGATCTCAGACCAAAAAAAAAAAAAACAAGACATAAATACAATACACAGGAACAAAGAAGAAAGTAAAACATCATCTAAACTCCCTCCTATTCCTAAGAAATAATGTTGCTGATGTTACTGGATTCTTACCTCCAGAGAGAATTTAGGCAAGTCAAGAATCATAGAGGAAGCAATAGTAAGATTTGGTAGAAAAAGAACACAATTTCAGTAGACTACTACTAGCTCCAGTTCTACTACTCCACAGGACTGAGGCAGTCACTGGTAAACAAGTCTCATAAGGGGAAAGGCATAAAATGAGTCCATCTGATGGGTCCATCTGATGCCTAGAGTATGGAAGTAGAAAAGTGGCTCAAGTGGTAAAGCATCAGCATTGAGCAAAACAGTTAAACAAGACTATGAAGGCTCTAAGTTCAAGTTAGAACCAGCCCCAAAGGAAAGGCCTACATAGTATCATTTAGACAAGGGTCTGATGCGTAACTGAGGAGTTTAACCCTAAAAGTTGGCATGCCAAAAAGACCATCATAATCCACTCTGCATCAAATCTACCCTTTCCTATCTTCTTTAAACACAAATCACAAAACAAAGCTATACTTCTGCTTAATATGGCACAATTACCCTGTGTACAATAGAAGTCACTCTATCCTTCAAGAGGTTTATTTATATCTTGAACCTCAAAAATGTAGTATAAAGTTAACTATTACTTATAGATGTAATAGCTTAGTTAACTAGTTAACTACATTTATTAGCTATTTCTAAAAGATATAATGTATTAGATGAGAGGAGAACAAAAATGCATATAAGTATATAGATATCCATAACAAAACATAAAAGGTAGGCCCTTTTTACTACAAGGCTTAAACCAAGACATGTGAAAGGGTATCAATGTATGGGAATTAATGCACCATCTATCTGGCAAATATCATGTAACCCTTCTATTAATTACAATAAAAAATATGTGGAACAAATGCATATAAGTATATAGCTATCCATAACAAAATATAAAAGGTAGGCCCTTTTTACTACAAGGCTTAAATCCTTCCTGATGGTGTTTTCCAAGATGCACACAGATGAGACGAACCCCCACCTGCCTCAACCCTCCCATCCATCCACTGAGATAAATGGAGATGATTATATCAGGGATCCCGCCCGAGGACGAAAACCTTGAACCTGCCAACCATTGCCTCTGCTGGGTTGGTTCTTATGCAGTTGCTGAACTGTAGGTGTCCCGGCTGAGAAGATTTCACTAAGAAATATCGATGGTACCAGGAGTTTGGCCTAGTGGTAGAGTGCTTGTCTAGCATGCACAAAGGTTCGATTCCTTGGTACTACATACATTAAAAAAAAAAAAAGTGCCAAAGTGGTACTGTGGTTCAGGTGGTAGAGCTCTAGCCTTGAGAAAGCCCAAGGGCGGTGCTCAGACCCTGAGTTCAAGCCCCAGGACTGGCAAAAGAAAAGAAAAAAAGAAAAAGAAATATCAATGAATCAACTCTAGTCAGATGACTTTTTACCTTTTGTAAAATTTGTTGCTTCCTGTATAGTAGTTAGGAAACCCTATTATATGTGTTTATTATTCAGAAAGTCCTGCCACTTATATAATTCTCTATAAAGCTAAATCTAACATCATGGATAGGGACATATCCAATGTTCTGTTATTGACTGACATTCTGAGGTCTTTCTCTTATATCAAAACGGGAGTTTGGGGAAACTTCTTTCTCCATACAATGATTCCCTATGATCACTTTCCTCTGTTATCACTTTTCTCTGTTCCCTCTCAGTGCCCTCCTCTGTCTTTGGCCAGCTAGCATTACCAATGGGCCGAGGCCGCAGCTGGAAGAAGCTCATTATAGAATCCATCTCACTGCTTAATTGTGCAGAGCAATTGAGGATGCTGTGCTCAGATTTTGCTTTTTCATCCAGCTCTCTGTCACTATGGAAGCACAAAATATAATCCAACACATATTCCTTCCTTCTCCTGTTTCAGAGTGTTCAATTCTGATGAGCCAAAGGAATAACAAATGATTTGGTTCAGGAAGAATTACAGTTACAAAATCTAAACCAAAGCCTTTATCTGGTAGAGAGAAAGAACAGGAGGAAGAGGGTGTGGCACTGAGTGGGAGGGGACAGGAAGAGACCAACCTCCAGGCTTCCTTACCTCCCACTCATTGCCTTAAATATCTGTTCTTCTATATTGCTGCATCTTTGTAATCAGTTCTTGTCAGAGAGAATTGTATTGTGAATTCACACCTTAGCATTCTTTAGTTCTCTTACTAGGTGAGTTCATGCAACCTAAAAGATAAACCTGAACCAAGTCCTGAGAGAGAGATAGCAACTAAAAGGGACACGAGAAAGGTGGCTCTGGGACTGGGAGCGTGGCTTAGTGGTAGTGTGCTCGCCTAGCATGCAGGAAGCTTTGGGTTCAATTCCCTGGAATCACATACACAGAAAAGGCAGGAAGTGGCGGTGTGGCTCAAGTGTCATTCGGCAGAGCTCTAGACTTGAGCAAAAAGTGTCCATGGACAGTGCCCAGGCTCTGAGTTCAAGGCCCAGGATCAGCAAAAAAAAAAAAAGAAAGAAAGAAAGAGAAACATGGTTCTGTATAAGGAAAGGAAATTGATCAACTTTAGTCACAAAAGTATTTGAAGAAAGTTAGCAAATGGGATTCTTTTTGAGGGCCTCAATTACACACTGGTCTCACAGAATTAACCAGGCAACTTGTTCAATATTTCTGTATTGAAATTAATATCAGAGTCTAACATATTCTCATAAGCCCAGCTAAAGGGAATACATTGGGGACCAGGACATAAGCAGATTCCCAGCCCAAAGTCTAGCTCTCAGGATCCCCCAGGCTCATAGAATTAACACTGTATGCTTACTCTCATATTTATAGTTAGAATGCACATCCTTGGAAATGGATAGCATATAATGCTTGCATTGGTTCATTGACCTGTGGGGTGAGCTATTGTGAGGGAAAAGCCAAGCAGAAGTTTTTAAACCGCCCACATTGTATACCGCCAGCAGACGCTGTGGGCCTGGTAGCATAATGGCAGAGGAACTTGGATATGACTCAAAAGGCTATGGATGTCATCATAGATCAATGACCATTTTGTGAAGCTTTGTTCCTAATAGGTAAGAAATAGGAAATGGAAATAGGAATGCCCATTTATCCCCAATCCTGGGGAAGCTATTTTCAGGCTGGCAACCACTACGTCTAAGCATCAACCAAGGGTGTGAAGGAATGGCTTAATAGGTCAGTACTAGCCTAGTACTGATGAGCACCTGAGTTCAATCCACAGCACCACAAGGATAAAAAAAAAAAAGGCTGGGAGTTTGGCCTAGTGCTAGATTGCTTGCCTAGCATGCATGAAGACCTGGGTTCGAATCCTCGGTACCACATACATAGAAAAAAGCCAGAAGTGTGGCTCAAGTGGTAGAGTTCTAACCTTGAAAAAACCCAAGGACAGTGCAAGGATATGCTAGGGTTCAGTTTTTAGAACTCAACCCAGATCTCTTCAGGGCCTGTGATCTTCTTCCAGTTGCTGAGAATGCCAGCGACTAAATCTTACACAAAGTTGCATTTCTCACTGACCATTGTGTTCAGTGAGAGCTATGCTTGGCTCAAAGCTATGCCCCTTCTTAGAAGGCAGCCTACAGCCATGACTGGTTCAGTGGTTTGAAGGCCAGAACCTTTGCTTTTACTGGAAACAATTATGAAGAACTCACCTCCTAAGCAACTCATGGGGAAATGAAGTCTCGGACGTCACTAATTGCTGGTTAGCCTCTCCCTGTCATGAAGCCTGCTTTCTTCATTCTTACAGGTATAGTATATATCCTGAAAGTCTAACTCCTCTGCCATATGCACAAATCTTTTGAAATTAGACAATGACAAGTATCTTCTAGGCAGTTGAGAAACAGGCCTGAAACCCTCTGGAATACCCAGCATGGAAAAGAGAGGTGTATTCCAGCCAGAAGAAGAGGGCTGAGAGTTTTTGCAATCTGTGTTGATTTTCCTATACTAAATTCAAAGTGTACTGTATTTTACCATTAAAAGCTTACCTGTGGCTGACTTTTCACTGGAGAGTTTTGCAGTATCAAATGGTCGTAGATGGGTGTCTCCATCTGCAAAACTAGTTGCATGCACTAATAAATGGCTACAAATACCCAGTGGCTCATAACAACAAAGATTGGTTTCTCCCACTTCCTCCCTGTCTAGTGAACTAACACTGCTGCTTTCATCTCATCGGCTTTTACCTGGAGACTCAGGCTAAGGAGGCAGCCTCAGCTGGGAACATGGCCAGGCATTTGGCTTTATGAACCGCATATGCTGGCTCTTAACAGCTTCTGCTCAGAGGCAGTATGTATTTGATTGGCCAAAGCAAATCACATGACCACTTATGCATTACATAAGAAAGGGATATCTAATGTTCACAGAGAGAAACACCAAAATTAGGGGTGAACAAAAATATAGTCAACATGGTGAAGTGGTTTGCTTTTTGTCTTTCAAACATGGTCCTAGCTGGGCATCGGTAGTTCATATCCTTGATCCTACCTAATCAGGAGGCTGAGATGCGAGGATCACATTTCAAAGCCAGCTCAGGCAGGAGCATTTGTGAGACTCTTATCTCCAATTAACCTACAAAAAGTCAGAAGTGGAGCTGTGGCTCAAGTGATAAGAGTGCAAGCTTTGAGAAAAAAAACAACAAGTGAGAATGCAAGGCCCTGAGTTCAAGCCCCATTACTGGTACTGGCACACACACACAAACCCACATAGTACTAAGAATTCAGTCATAATACTCAATGTAGAGAGGTGAAAAGGGAAGTAGGAGACTTGACAAGATGGATGGGGAAAGGAATAGGTGAAGAGGGAGAACGATGAAATGGTCACACTGACCAAGATTAAGTTGTATTAAATTGTAATCCTCTTGTACAATCATTGGTAGACAAAAAATAAAATGTTTAAACTCAGAAATTCAGTGAAGCAAAAGTCTGTAAAGACAATTCTTCTTCTCTTTTGCCAGTCCAGGGCCTTGAACTCAGGGCCTGGACACTATCCCTGAGCCTCTTTTGCTCAAGGCAAGTGTTCCACCACTTGAGCCACAGCTCTACTTCCAGCTTTTTCTGTGTATGTGCTACTGAAGAATCGAACCTGGGGCTTTATGCATGCTAGGCAAGCACTCTACCACTAAGCCACATTCCCAGCCTGACAATGCTTCTTGACTTTTTCGATACTAGGATTTAAAGATTAACAATAAAAGACATTCAACTTAGTGATCTCCACCAGTTATATTTGATGTAGGATAAGTATTTTATGAGCTTTCTCATACGAGGGCATTCCTACTGTTTTATTCAATGGTAAACATGTAGCTGCTATAATAATTTAGACATATGAACTTTAAGAGAATTGGTAAATCAAATGGCCATGGTTTATCCTAATCTCTCTCACAGTCTAAAAGACATGAAAGGAATAAGAAAAGAAATGAAGGGAGCGAGGGAGGGAGGGAGGGAGGAAAAGCAGAGAGGGAGGGAAGAAGGAAGGAAAGAAGGAAGGAAAGGAGGGAAGGAGGGAGGGAGGGAGGAAAACAGCCCTAGAAATTCAGCACCGTGGGTAACCATGACTTGCAGACTCTGCAAGCCACCACTAATGGACAGTTCCCACCAGGGCCTGCACTTCAGAAGACGCCAGTCCAGGGCCAAGTTCTTTTTTTCACATCTCTAAAACCATGTACTAGTGACCATGTTTATCATTGCTGAGATGTATGGGGAAATAAAGAATTATCATCTTTTCAAGTAAAAAGAACATTTGAGTCATAGAAAGCCACCTGCAGTATCTAATAATACAAAAACAGTTGGGATACAAAAAGTATTGCCAATTGACAAGCATTGTAGTAGAATTGTTGTGTTCCCACAGCCTAAAATGCATCCTTGGATGTCAAAGAAAAGTCTGGAAAATTATCCTGATGAAGCAGAGGAAGATAAAAAGTAAGCCTGTCTTGACTGTGCCTACTTGATTCAAGGTATAAGATCCAACCCTGCGACTCCAAAACAAATCCAAGATTATAGAGTTGGTATGATATAATTGCTCAAATTTAGTGAAGTTTGGAGTCAAGCATATGTGGATCTACCACTTATCAGCCATGGAACGAAACCCAAATTCTCTGAACCTTGATATCCAAATTTGTGAAACGAGACTAAAATATCAACATTCATATGAGTATGGCGAAAGTTAAATGAAATGCCATTCCTGGCCCAGAGCAAGTCCTTAATAAAATGTAGCTTTGGTCAAGCCTGGGTAGGGGAAAGCTTTACTTTCTCCCTCATCTTCATCATCACCAAAATACATCATTGACTGGAAAGAACTGGGCAGGTACAAAAGTAGCTCAGTTATGAAATTTCCAATAAGCTTGGTAGATATGTTTGTTTTTCACAAATTTATTCATAGTTATTACATGTCTTGAATCTGGTTTCAAAACATTGTGCTCAATCTAATTAACCAACAAACGGATTTAATGTTTTTTTAAAATTCTTTAGGGAAAAAAGTATTGTTTTTCCCCCACTAAATTCAGCAGCAACCAAACCACCACAAAAAGTAAGTGTCTTCATAATCAATCTATTTCCATTCTCACTGGGAAGTATTGAAAATGGTGATTTCATTATCTGAAATAATTCTTTGTCCTCATTCAGCAAGGGAAAGCATCTGCTCTCTAATAATAATGCCATGGGAAAAATCACCACAGAAATCATTTTGCATTTCCTTCTGGGATGAGTGTGAGAAACTTGTAACTGTACCATATCCTCAAGGGAAAAGGCAAATTTAAATCCATCAACAATATTGTCTTCTAAACAAAACTGCTACCGAGAATCCTATTTGCATATTTAGACTGTTACTTGGTAAAGCACAATTTATATGATGGTGTTTTATTTATTTATTGGGGAGGGGGTCTTGGGGCTTGAACTCAGCCTGGACACTGTCCCGGAGCTCTTGAGCCACAGCCCTACTTCCTGTTTTCTAGAGGTTAATTGGAGATAAGATTCTCAGGGTCTTTAGTGCCCGGACTGGCTTTGAACCTTGGTCCTCAGATCTCAATCTCCTGAGTAGCTAGGATTACAGGCATGAGCCACCACGTCCATGCCTGGCATGATGGTGTTTTTAATATGGCATAAAGTGAGGTAACCGAGTTACAGAGCAAGCTAGAATTTATTCACTCAACAGTATAGAAAAGTATATGTAGGTGACTTCATATAAATAGAGCTCATAGAGGAATGTTACCTCCCTCCTTGAGCTTTAAGAATGAGATTTTTCCCCAGGGGCTTTGGTAGCTATGGGCCATAAGAATGGGTGTAAACTGTTATGGTTTATATATGAAATGACCCCCACACTCTCTGAAGGCTTAGTTGTGATGTAAGTTTTCAGACCCCATTGATGAGTTCAAAGCTTCATGTGCTTTTGACAGGTGGGGTCTCAATGGTAGAAGTAGATCACTGGGTCTGTGACCTTAAAGAGTATAAGCTGGCTGTGTCATTTCATCAAAATACCATTCATACCTCTGTATGACCATTGCACTTAGACTGTGTTTCAATTAAAATATATTTTCTTGAAGAGGTAAAAATTTGAGATGTTACCTTTATTAGCTCTCCTATCTTATCATATACTGCCAAGCTAGTACTATCTATAGCTAGAAAACAAAATTCTGAGGATACATCCAGAGAACAGTGTATTGTAGATATTGTGATTTTACTTACTTATAAAAGTATAATACTCAGAAAATTTAATATTAGCATTTAATATTGGATTGCCTGCTGGGCAAGGTGGATCATGCCTGTAATCCTAGCTACTCATGAGCCTGAGATCTAAGAATCAAGGTTCAAAGCACTAACTCTTTGAGACTCTTACTTCTGATTAACCACTAGAAAAGTGGAAGTGGTGCTGTGGCTCAAGGGTAGGATGGCAGCCTTGAGCTGAAGAGCTCAGGGACAGCACCCAGGCCAGAGTCCAAGTCCTACAACTGACAAAAACAAACAAAAAACGGATTCCCTTTTCCTAGTGTATATCCCTTATACAGATTTAAACTTATACCATTTTTGGAAGATTACTAATGTATTTTTAAAACCAAGAATCTGGAAATCTTATCAAGGCAGATTAAGTCCCAGAGCTCTAGAGTTAGAAATCTATATTAAAACTGTCACCCATATATCTCAAAAAGATAAAAAAAATTCTAATCAAGAAGATATAAAAAGAATTGCAAAATGAATATCAAGAAACTGAAATGTGTCTGATGGTGGAGAGCAAAGGCTAATGGGAGGAAGAAGATGAATGAAAAGAGAAATGGTAGGTGAACTCAATCATAAAACTCAAAGCACATATGTGAAATGGAACAAGGACACTTGATAAGCCTGATGTGGGAAGAGATAGGTAGGAGGGGAAAATAATAGAAGAGCTGACTCTGGGTAACATGCATTGTACATATAAATGAACATGTCCAGTTGGAACTCTCTTGTACAATTATTTAATAAATAAAATAATTTCAATATATGTGATAGAAAGGTAATAAATTTGATATGAGTGACATCTATGTCTGCAGGCAGTCTTTTGAGCGATGGAAGTATGCATTGATTCTCTGACAAGAGGAAGAGTTCTGGAGTCACTAATGTGGTTACACAAGTGGAATCCCTTCAGAAAAACTGTGCAGTAACAGGAGAGAAAGAAGACAGTCCAAAGATGAAAGTGGAAGACACAGACTAGAAGACACCAGAGAACTTTCTTCTGCTGTCTTGATATCCATGAGCCCAGAAACTAGGGAGCTGGTCCACTGTGCCACAGAATGGCAGAGGAATAGTCCACACCACTGAGCTCTTAGTAACACCAGGTATTGCTTTCACTATATTACATTCTCCTTCTCATCAGTATTACCTACTCAACTTTCATAGCAGCCCAAGATTTTAAATGAGATAAAGGAAGGTGGGTGCTTTATCCCACTTAATAAAGTAAGAAACTAAGGCACAGAGGTTGAACAATTCCTCCAGAATTACATAATAAATGACACTGTGGAGATACCAAGCCTGATGGCCCAGCCCCTCCTGCGTCCCACTATTCTGTATGCCCACCAGAGAAACAGGAAAGAAGCACCTACTCCGTCTATAACCACTCAACCCTCATCACAATGGAAGTCTAAACCCAAGTTGAAACCTCAGCTGTTTTAAGACACTGACAGAAGATGGCTGATAGAGAATTTCTGGCTTCGGTTTTCCATGAGATACAGACACTGACGTATGCTGAAAGCATTCAAGCAAGCCTGACTCCATATTTGATTGCATTCTAAATGGTCATGCTGGCCTAAGACCATGTTTGTTCCTTCAGCAGAGCCCTGGTTTACCTCTGCAGAAAATGAAACGAAGAGTCTGGTGCTATGAGGGACAGTCTTTTGAACAAGGCCCTCTCTCAGAGCCTAGGTCCATGGGCTTCGTGTACTACAAGTATACTATACAAGAATAAACAGCTGTCTTGTTTTTTTGGTTTTATTTTGATCAAAGGAAACAGAATTGGTGTTTCATATGCTGAAATAGGAGTTCATTCTTAGACTTCTAGAACAGCAAAGTCAGCTTTTAGCAGAAATAAAGTTTAACACTTTCCCAGATTGGTTTTAAAGTCAATTATAAATAAATTGCTAAGCAATATGAATTATTGGTATCTCCTCTACCAGTCATGACATTTTAAAATATCTAAAATACATTTCATGGCTTTTGAGGGGAAAGAATACATGGTAAAATTACAAATGACATAAGTAAAAATAAGCTGTTATAATAAAATGATTTAATATTCCAGGTTCTATCCCATTGTGTACCTTTATATAAATGGCGAAGAACTTTACCACTTAGATACAGTGACAGAACCACTTTTAGGTGAGACCTTGTGTCCTTCTGATAAATTAGTAACCATCTAGTTCTTGAATGTTACAATACACTGAACACTTATGGGTTTTTTTTATCAGCACATAGAAAAGAAAGCAATTTACAAATAATGTGGAATAAATGGCTTGCGTGATTTCTGGGCCTTGCTCCAGATCTGCTCAATCAAACTTTCTGAGTGAGGCCTGGAATTTACGTATACAAAGATGCAAATATCACTTATACACCCCAAGGTCTGAACAGCTATTAGATTTTTTTGTGGCCAGGTTGGTCCCAGATTAAGCCTGCACTGTGAGTCACACTATAACCAGGCTCCATTGGAAACACCTCACTTGGGAAATGCTTCTTGGCTGAACGTCTAGACTCATGGCTGAATCAGTTCATGCTCACTGCACAGAGCTCTCTAAAATCAGTCTCCTAAATGTCCCACGCTTGCCCTCACCTGCTCGTGGAGTCAGGCTTGGACATTTGTGGTTGCATCAGAAAACAGTGTGCAAGGTTCTGCCATCATTTTGATCCACCATCATCTGTTAAGGTAAAAACTTTTCACCTCACTTGTCAACAGAGTGGCAAAGACATACCACATCTTCAGCCCAGCCTCATCTTCTCATAAAATAAGCCTACAAGTGGCACCCGATGAGCAGTGGCATCCTGAATGTAACACAGCTTTTACGAAGGGTCTGACTTGACCATGAGAGAGCTAACCATTACTTACACAGCTACCACCCACCAAGACCAGCTCAGCCATGACTGGCACGTGGCCGCCACCCTCCCTCTCAGTGCTCTTACCTGTCTACACTCAGTTCAGGTGCAGATTACTCATATTTCACTACTATGACATTCTTTAAACCCTAGGCCAATAGGTACTCCTGCTTTCTAGGTGAGCAAACTGAGAAAGCAACTCACCCAAAGGCTAATAAATAATAAAGTTGAGATTTCCCCCCCCCCCCGTCTGCCTGTGTAACTAAAGCATTTCACCTTTCCCCTTGGCTACTCTACCTCATTCCCCGCCCAGTGCTCACCAATGCACCACACATACTCTGAACCTTGGTCTTTGGCAAGTGCACCTGGAAATGCCTACATTTGATCCTTTCCACTCTCTTCATTTCACTCCCCTTTCTCTCATGAGACATTCCTCCTTGCCTCTGTGCCTCCCCACCCCAGCCATTTGGCATGAGCATTTGGCTTGATAATCTCTCAACAGGCTATTTGTGAAAGGTGTGAGCCACTGGGTGGAATAATCCCTGTAATTCATTCCTGTCACAGGAAACTTGAATATTAGCTAAATCACAACAGGAAACCAGTCATTTGCCAGTAATGCGATCAAACATTTTGCTTGGTCCAAATATACCTTCAGACTGGAAAACAATTCCAGCTGTCATCCAATCTGAAGAAATAACTGTGTTCTTTGTATTGTAGGCTCAAGTACCTGGTGTACTGTTTCAAGACAGAGGTTCTGCTTTGAACATTAAGTGTTCCTAATGGTTTCAGTTAAGAGGCAATCATGTAGTACAGTGGTCCCAAGTGCTATGGGCCTTCCCCGGAAGGACACTGGGATATGGTTCTAAAGTTCGAGGCATGCCGGAAAGCCAGTGGCAGAGCCTAAAGAGCCTTGGAAACCTTCCACAACCAGGAGAAGAGGCTTGTAGAAAGATAGCTAACCAGCTCAGGATGACCTCGTCTCTTTGGCAAAATGCAGGGTTTTCCGGGGTTAACCTAGGCTTGTGAAGGATCCTGAAATTGCTGGAAAAGTGAGCGTCTTACATTTTAAATGTTTTATAAAGAATATAATCACACTAGGAATAATGAATCCACCCTCTGGATGAGGGATTCAGGATGAGAGAATAATGATGTCATTTGGGATTGGTTTTTAAAGGGAAGATAATTTTAATTAAGATGTATTTGCTCTAATAGAAACCATGGGTAAGGATGACTTCAGCCATCTTGGTACTTATTACCTAAGAGCAGAAAACGGAAGATAAAAGGTTGCAAGACTGGTCTAACCATGTGTCAGTATCTTTAAAACCAAGCGGTGTAGCTCAGTGTAGAACACGTGCCCAGCGTGTATACTAGGATTATGTAGCCACTGATAGCGGCAGAGAGTCTAGAAAAGCAAGTATAAATTGTTCTCAGCTTGTATCTTTACAGTCTGAAACCTCTCTTTTAAGTGCCACCTTCACCTTTTATTTACAGAGAGGGTTTGTAAAATGATCTCTATATACCTGCAGAATCTCTGTCCCATCCATCACTGGTGAAAACCTACCACATCAGGCTCCTTTCCCTGAATTGATTCTCCTCCAAGAGACTCCATGTAAACCATACACAGTCTCAGTTTTGAGTCTCTGTTGGTGGAGCCTGGTCAAATGGAATTCTCTCCTGTAAATGATAACCCGATAGAATTCTGTCTGAACAAAATGGGCTTGAAAGATAGAGGAGTAGTGAGGCTAGCTCTTCAAGCTGTCCATTGGGAGACAAAATGCATCTTGAAATCTCCCCAGCCTGAGGATTCTTCCAACACAGTGACACATTATACTGTAAAAGCTACTTGTAAAGCAAAAGGGGACAGGGACATTGTCCAAAAAGAAATGTATTCTTCACCTGACTATAACCCCTTCGTTTTTTTGTTTTTTTTCCCAGTCCTGGGCCTTGAACTCAGAGCCTGAGCACTGTCCTTGGGCTTTCTCAAGGCTAGCACTCTACCACTTGAGCCACAGTACCACTTCCGGCATTTTTCTATGTGTGGTATCAAGGAATCGAACCCGGGTCTTTGTGCATGCTAGGCAAGCACTCTACCACTAGGTCAAACTCCAGGCCCCAAACCCCTTTGTATATCACCTTTATAGTAACAATAAAATTTTAAAGGAGAACTATTCATTATTAGGCCTGTGATTTGTTCATTGACTTTAAAGGGAATGTTTGTGATAGTGTAATAATAATAATTAATAATATTAAACCCTCACAGATAATGAAGGCCAACAGAGTTTTATTTGCTGCTGATTTCAATGGCAAAGTAAAGCTACCTCATTTGTTAAGGAAACATGAGAATATATGTCTTAGTCAACCATAAATTCTAGATGTTAAAATATTTTATGGTTGGTCTGCAAAATGGAAATGGAAACACACAATTGAAAAAAATATTAAACGTGACAAAGCAGGAAGCCAATAGCTCAGTCTTAGATAAGCCACTAACTTCAGAGTCTCTCTAAGTACACAGGCATGTCCCAGCATAAACCTAAAAATGTGTTACATAGAAATAACTGAGTACTTGTTTTGTGCTGGGTGCTACTTTAAATATTTTGTGTTTTATATCACACAAGAAGTACATGATATTTATGTTTTATGTATAGTTTATAGATCATGAACTTGAGGTATATTGAAGGCTATTAATTTGTGAGAGTCACCCAGCCAATAAGGAGAGTTAGAAAGCTGTCTCTCCTTCCCCAGCTCTCTGTTTCCTCCAGCCCCAGGGAAGGCAAGAAGCCAGGATTTGGCTCTAAGGCCTGTGCTTTTATCTCACAGTGCAACACCTCAGAATTTAAGATACTCTGTGGATTATCTAAATTAAGACAGACTTATGTTTCATAAAATGGAACATCATTTAATGACACACTCACAGCCAGCTGCAGGAAACCTATGTACTCTCTACCTCTTTGGGCTCTCCCTCTCCACCTGACTGATGGATGAGAAAACACCAAGGTCACCGTGTCTTTGTGACTAGCTCAGGCCTTCTGACTCTTCACATACACATGCAGCCTTTTGTGTTTCCACAACTGGTTTGGTACCAAACACAGGGTCTCCCTGAGCCACTGTCCCTAGACTTTTATCTCTCAGTGATCCTAGACATCTCTGGCCAGGGCGCAGTTCCCTACAGGCTCCTGCTAGAGTCTGGGTCCTGGAGAGCCAGGCCTGAGCCTGCCATAGACATTTTCAGTGTACAACCTGATAGAGCTTTTCTGGCAATGGATCTTCCTGCTCTGCCATCTCCCTCCTCAGGGCTGGCAGAGAGCATGCTAGTGGCTCAAGAGCTCCATCATGAGGACATCAGATGGAAGCTTCTAGCAAGACATTGCTACCTTCTTCCTGAACAGCTGTACCCCCACAGAAAGGACAAGGTAGAAGATGATGAATCATGGACCATCAGAGCAGCCAGGTCCACTTCAGCATTGCAGGAGAGGAAGGAGATTTAGCATGACCTGTCTCCTTGACTTCTTGTCTTCTACCACTCTGGCCTGTGGGGAAGTCCAGAAGCCACTGCAGGCTTGGCTGCAGTACCATGCCAGGCACATGGAGATCATTGAAAGTCCAGATGCTAAAGCTATTCCTCTCCCTCAGAGAATTAGATGCGATTAGCTTTGCTAATTTCTCCCATCAGCCCTGCCCACCAAATCCCCACTGGCTGCAACAGCACTTCCTGCCAGCTGTTAGCAACACGCCCCTCACCTCTGCTGGCTTCTCCCCAGAGCCTGAACGGCTCCTGCAACTCTTGCCAAGGCTACCAGCCTTTGAGGCAGCTGCCTCCAGCACTCAGCAATGTTTTGGGGATGAACATTCTGGGGAAGCATTAGCTTTCCTACCACTCCAGACTCCATCTTGCTTTAAGCTATGGAGTAGAAGCTCTCTACACTCACCTGGAAAATGAGGGTAATATTTTACTGGCTTTGGTTTTGATAGCTCTACCCTATGAGTGTAGACATTTCATCTGAACTGTCCATGGTTTTATCTCCATCACCTCCACAGCGCCTGGCACTCCATAAATGTTTCCTGGTAAGATTGCTAGGAGCATGAGATGGCATCTGTGAAACTTGTGGGTGGTGTAAGAGCCAGAGGTCAATGGCCTCTGGCTCTTGATTATTCTAATGACATGACAGTCAGCTTTCTACTTCCACTAATGAGTACTGTCACACATTCACCTGTCAAATAAATCTTCCACAGCAACTGCTACCTATTACACAGAACAATTGGTATATCTTTTGTTGTGCTTGATGTTTTGTGGTTTGGGAGATTCTGGTGCGTGCCAGGAGTGCTCCACCACTCGGCTACAGCCCCACTCCAGGATAATGCACAGTGCTTCCAGGAATGTAGTTCAACTGCAATCTCTATCATTTGAAAATGGTCCTGAGTATGGATTGTGATAAGCATGGAGAGTAGCCTGTAAACACGAAAGAGGAAGGGAAGTCGGGGAAGGTGTAAGTGCTCTACATTATTCTCTATGACCCATTGGACAAAGATGGATCCCAGGAAATGAGATGCTGCATTTTACCACACAGCAGGGTTATCTGTGGAAGAGTGGCGTTATGAGTTCATGTGCTCAGATAAGAAAAAGCTAGTTTTGTCTGGATATTGCCTTCCGTAGGCAAATTACACACTCTCCACCTCCTTGGTCCCTCTATTCCCCTCCCCCTTTCCTCCTCCCCCTCTCTGAACAGTGTAAAGGTCAGCATAAGTCCTCTGGTATTTTAGGTTCCACATCTAGAGATCCAAACCAACAGATGACTGAAATAAGAAGTATACTGTTTTATGGACTGGAACTAAAGCACACTTTCATTTCTTTCATTTTTCTTTTGTGTGTGTGTCTTTTGTGATTTTCTTTCTTTTTTTATTGCTTTTGCTTTTTGGGTGTGGGGTGTGGGGTGTGGGATGTATGTGTACGTTGGAGCCTGTACTCAGAAACTAAGCACTATCTTTTGTTTTCCACTCAAGGCTGGCACTCCACCACTTTGAGCCACATTCCATTTCCAGTTTTTTGGTGGTTAACTGGAGATGAATTGCACATATTTTCCTGGGCTGGCTACTAAACCACGATCCTCACATACCAGCCTCCTGAGCAGCTAGGGTTATAGGCTGAACCACTGGCACCCAGATTTTTCCTTTTGAGACAGGGTCTCACTGTATAGCCTAAGCTGTTTTCTAACTCTTGTGCTGGGACTGTAGGTATGATCCACCATGCCCAGACCCAGTCATATCTTGATTAGTTACTACTTTATTACCTGGAGTTCTGAGCAGAACTTCTGAGGAAACTCTTCCAAACTCCTTAACATTTAAGCCCAGATTCCACAAAATGCAGTTGACAGTTTCAAAATAATTTAATAACCACAAGTTTATGATATTCTGGTGCCAGTTGTACTAATGCTGTATTTAATATATTGCCATTTCATATGCTGTGACTCCTATTTTGAGTGGGTTTAAAATCAACCTGCTGTACCCTATCCTTCAGATACTGAAGGATAATCTATAATCTCTCCATTTCCTCTTTGTTTTTCTTGTAACCAAGCCAAACCTTTCCTGTTCTTTCTTATAAGACTTTGCACAAGTACCATTTTCCAACATACGTTGTGACAAGTACCTTCCATAGGTCTTCCACCGCCAGGACCTGGATTGTAGGGATGACATCAATAGGCTGTCTCACTCTCTGGATCCTGGTTTGGGATTCAGGTGATCCTGAAAGGAAGGTAGGCAGGAAGGAAGATGTGAAGGCATTTATTCCCTAGCTCTTTCAGCAACACTGTCTTGGGTTGCTACCTTCCAAACTGAAGTTTACCTTTTATAAAGGTTATTTTCATGCACTTTTCTGAGGTAATTCCATCCGTCAACATTGTGCGTGTGTGTGTGTGTGTGTGCGTGTGTGTGAGCGCGTGCGTGCACAGTACTGAAGATTGCATCCAGGAACTCCCACATGCTAAGCAAGCACTCCATCACTGGGCCATTTTCCAGCACTCCTGCTCCCCTCCCCAAGCCAGAATTCCACATCTTCAATTCTACTGCCAACTTTCTTAAGAGTCCAGATTTAGGCTCCTACTTACTCTGAATATTTCTGTGACCAAACTCCACAAGAAAAGAAATGAGAAGGTTGCCTGTTTGCAGAGTGGGAAGTGCAAGAGTCAGAGGAGGTGTGAAAAGCAATGCAGACTAGAGATCAAATTTACCAGGCACTTTAGTAGGACAGCCAGAGTAACCATGAGGTAACTTATTTCATAGAGAGGCCAATTTGCCTTGTAACGTGACATTTGACTTCAGCAGAAGAAATAGATGCAAACTTGTAAAAACTGGGCCAGTGCATTTGGGGACTTGTCAGATTTTTCAGTGTATGAATAAAATGCAGAAGAACAGAATTCAGGACACTTGTAAGAGAGTTACTACTCGTGATGTGGTTGTGGGACCTCAGATAGACACAGAGGATGAACTGGGAGAACAGATGCAAGTGAGAGGGCTGTGATTAGATGTAAGTAATATGATGGGAGAAATGATGAACAAAACTATAAATATGTACTGATCTTTGTGCACACATAGTATATATGTGTGTATGTGTGTGTGTGTGTATGTGTGTGGTGTGTGTGTGTTCTTTGATTAGGGAAGCACGTGGGCTTATAAAGAGTCTTACTCAAAAAAAAACCAACTAACAACAAAACCATGCATAGAATGATGTAGCCATGATCCAGTTTATTTCAACATACTAAATCAAAAAAGAATCATATTTTCTTGGGAAAAATCTGCATTCTTTATGTGCACAATTGGCTTGCTTGACCCAAATGTATTTTAGTAAAACACATTTTAGTATATCACATGTGATAGTGTTCTATGATATACACAATAAATACAAAATAATTTTACAAAATGACCAAAATTTGGGGGAAAAAATCAACAAAATTGTAAAACCAAACTAAGAATAGTTAATTATCTGTACAAAAAATCCTTTTACAGTCTTCCCTTTTAGATTTTCTTTGACAGAACTAAGCCCCAAATTTGAAGAATTAAACTCTTCCTCCCTAAGGTTTCAGGAATGGCATATTCTCCTTCATGGAAGAGAAACAAGGTTCTGAGGGTAAGAGGGGGAGAAGAATCTGGAATTAGGCCAATACATGATACCTAATTTAGGATTAATTTGGCTTTTATGCAATCTGTTAACAACTCCCTTTATCATGGAAAAATTAGTATTTAACATTTAGTCCTTTGCTTAAACTGTACTAAAGAAATCTGGGACATTAACACACTTAAAAATAAAATGCAAATTTGTGAATGTTAATTTTAATATACACACTGCTATATTTCTTCTTTTGGTAATCACTTTATCCATGTACACATGAAAAATAACGTGGCAGTCAGGAGTGTTGGCACACCTCCATAAGAAATGTACTTCAGAGGCTGAGGCAGGAGGTTCACTTGAGCCCAAAAATCTCAAGCCTAGCTCAGGCAAATAGTAGGTTTAAGTTAGAATTAACTAAAGTTGAAATCACACACCTCAGCCATGTTCCCAAACTAAACCCAGGAGGAATGCCACTTGAATTTTTTTATTTTAAATATGGATGTGAATAAATGAGTGAAAAAATTTTACAAACTTATAATCTCAGCCCTCACAAAGCTGAGGCAGAAAGGCTGCAAGTTCAAAGCCAGCCTGGGCTACCTAGTGAGAGGCTGTCTCAAAGAAGGAAAAAAGTATTAAATTAAAAATAAAATAGCAAAAAAAGCAGAATAATATGTATAGTGCAAAATTATACTAAAAAGTTCATATAGCATAGTATGGCTGGGGCCAATTGTTTATTATTTTTATGGCAAAACCACTCCTGTTTGAAAAAATTGACAATTTTTTTCCTAAATCCTAGCCATGATTCTACAGGCTGCAATAAAATGTTTCTAAGAAATGCAGTTTATCATAGAACTATAACTTTCTATATTCCTAAATAACAAACTTAGCTTTAAATATCATAGCAATAATTTAAATACAAATGCTGTAAAAAAAGAGAAAGCAATTGTAAACATTCTTCATAATTTTTATTTGTGAGATAGTAAAAAGGGATTCTACAACTTTTTGATTCTTTAAGATCTAACAAAATACTGACCATAATAAACACATATGCAACCTGGAGGCATGGTTAAGTATAACCTACTGAATTAATAAACCAGTGTATCAAAAATCCAGTATTTTCATTATTAAGACCTATTCCACCAAAAAGTTATGCTTACTGCTATTATAAATAAACTTCACATTAAGGCAACTGTCATTATTCATGAGAAATTTTTGGATTCAAAATTAAGGGAATAGGTACTATAAAACTTTTCTTTCATTCTATTATTACAGATATTATCAGTGTTAAATGTCTTGTATGGTAGTAAATATCTTTGAACATATTACCTGAATATAATTCAAATGTTTTCCTATTATACTTTGATATTCTAAATAAAGTATTATATACATTAACAGTCATAGTATGTAACACTTTAATGAACAAATTAGTAGGCAAAGTCAACTTAAAATGGATGAGAAAAAAATAAATGTAAAATAAATTATACTGTAGGGGGCAGTGAGTATGAGATTTAATTAGTCATAAGGCTCTATCTGCAATGTTTCAAATATAGCTGCTCTGTCAAGCTCAGAAGGCCTTTGTGAAATCAAATGAGAAAACATTTAGCACATTGCAAAGCGAAACAAGCAGCATTCCCATAAACCATCTCTAATATTAAAGTTATGTCCTGGTCCTTCTACATTCACTTGAGAGTTCCCAGTTTGGGCCAATTACACAGTTGTACCATAAATGGAATAAAAACAGAAAAATTCTCAATTTTTGTTTTTAGAATTTAGTTTGCTGTGAGTAAGAATCACTGCCTGATGGGGCTCGGGGTACCTCTTGAAATTTGCCCAAAATGAAGAAAATGCAGGCTGCATAGATATCCTGGCTCCTGGCTTTTGTTGTATCTCCCCTAGAGATACTTCCACCTGCTTCTCCTCCCTATCTATTATCACCATGGGCATACATAGTTACATAAAGAATGCTTTTTTGTAACGGCATAGGATTAAAAAAACACAGCTGAAATTATCTCAGGTCTAACCTATGTTCTGAGGAACACAGCTATGGGAGATGTTAAGAGGAAACCAGGTGTGTGCTGAATACATGTGTTTGGGAGGAGATGAATTTTAGTTCCACAGCCTGGGTCTTTGATGTACCGACAATACATTCTAAGAACTGTACAGCATTCTTCAATGCATTTTTTGTATATGCTGGTCCTGAGGCTTGAACTCAGTCTGAGTGCTGTCCCTGAACTATCCTTTTGCTCAAGGATAGTTCTCTACCATTTGAGCCACAAATCCACTTCAAGCTTTTTTGGGACTTAATTAGAGATAAGGGTCTTACAAAATTTCTTGCCTGAACTGACTTAAAATCACAAATCTCAGATCTCATTCTTCTGACTAGCTAGAATTACAGGCATGAGACAAAGGGCCCAGGCCCCCATGCTCTTTTCCACAAAATTCTTGGAGAGTTGACTACTCTAGTCCTACTTCTAAACATTCCAGGGTTAAAGCTGGCAACAGTTACCTTTTTAATTCCTGAAGAATGGCTTCCACTCCATTAAGCATGCATCCCCAACAATACACACTGAGAAATGAAGTCATTTTCATGTTGATGAGAATCTGATTTTTCTAAGGAAAACCACATATTCTTCCCTCAAACATTAAAAATACATGAATCAACATTTTAGGACCTGGAATCACAATTGCTTTGAGGAGAATAGAGTATGAATCCCACTAATAAGAGCTGGTAGTACTACTAGCAATAGAGGTAGGATGACTGGCTAAGCACTTATTTTTGCCTCTTAACTCTCATATGACTATGAATTTAAGAACATACTATTGCACCCACTTCAAAGGTAAGTACACTGATGTTTACAGAGATTACCTGATTCATCAAAGGTCATACAAAGGAGTAAGGACAAATCTTCAATTTCTTATCTGACCCATAACCCATTCAATGCCACCTTGTATTCTAGTGACAAAACAAAATTAGGTCTCATTCTTGTTGTTATAGAGGAAAATGACAATGTGTTTGTATAAATTTTGCTTGATTAGAATTTGGTTTCAGATTTCCTTCCTGTCAAACTTCCATTCCCTTAAAGGAAAAACTTCCTATTAAAAACAAAAGCAGGAAGTGAAGCTGTCACTCAAAGTGGTAGAGCGCTAGCCTTGAGCAAAAAAGCTCAGGGACAGCATCCAGGCCTTGAGTTCAAGCCCCACCGACAAAACAAACAAACAAACAAAAAACAAAGAAATTTAGACTGCTTTTTACAGGGTACTGTTTCTAGAGTTTTTAAATAGGGGAGGGGTTTTAAAAATCTGCATCCAAAGTGAAGACATTATCTGTGGTTTCCGCCATAACTGCAAAACGCTGGTATTCGGAAACTCGTTTCTCAAAGAAGTTTGTTTTCCCTTCTAAAGAAATGTTTTCCATAAAATCAAAGGGATTTTCTGCATGAAAAACCTGAAAACAGAAAGAGTGTCATCAGTCATTTTGAAGAAGTCAAATTATATTCCACAGAAAGGCAAAAATGACCCAAAAGCTGGCATGTGTCTACAGGTAGATGACAAATTTTTGTGTTACCTACTAACCTCTCCAAGAAACTATACTACTACCCCTTTTTAAAAAAAAGTATTATCTTTTAAAATATTATTTCAGAAAATACAGTATTTAATATTGACTGAAGGAAAATATTTTCACCACTTGAGTAACGTGACATACCATAGAGGTGCCAGGCAGTTTTCACAGATGTTAATTACTAGTAGCCATCACTACACATGACCTACAAACTGCTAAGTTAACAGCAATGTTGTATGGTTTTAAATATATTTCTTAGTTCATAAGATGGTAGATAACCAAGTAGTTGACAATGAAGGACCATAATAAGAAAAGATCAAATAAATTCTACCCATAATGACTAGATGTCTACACATAAAAGTGGTACACATGTGAATGCAGGTTTTTTTTTTTTTCCTTCTGATTTGAGGAACATAACTGGAGACTTGACTTTATGGAAGCTGTGTTTGGTGATTCACAAGACCCAATAAAAGAAGAATTCTCCATTTAGAAGAATCAGAGCAAGAACAATGTCATGGCTAAGAATATATTGAAATAACCTAACTTTAAAAGTGAGGAGATCTTAGCTGGGTGCTGGTGGCTCACGCCTATAATCCTCAGGAGGCTCAGATCTGAGGATCGTGTTTAAGGCAGACTCTTATATCCAATTAACCAGCAAAAAACTGGAAGTGGTACCATGGCTCAAAGTGGTGGAGAACTAGCCTTGAGCTGAAGAGTCTATGGACAGTGTCCAGGCCCAGAGTTTAAGCCCCACGACCAACAAAATAAAAAAAAGTAAGCAGATCTTAATACACATAGATATTTTTCTAAAGAAGATACGCAAAAGGCAAACAAACAAGTGAAAAGATTGCGAATAAATCATGAAAACATCACCGAAAAGAAAAAAAAACGTACCACAGAAAACAATTACAGGGCTGATAGAGTGCTTGCCTAATGTGTACAAAGCCTTGAGTTCAATTCCTCCATACCACATACACAGAAAAGGTCAGAAGTGGTACTGGCTCAAGTGGTAGAGCGCTAGCCTTAAGAAGGCCCAAGGACAGTGCCCAGGCCCTGAGTTCAAGCCCCAGGACTGGTAAAACACAAAAAAACTCATAGATTGGGAGAAGGTCTTCACTAGCTTTACAATAGACAGGGCCTCATATTAAAAATATAATTAGAGGGCCTAGGGCCGGGAGTTTGGCCTAGTGGTTAAAGTGCTTGCCTAGCATGCATGAAGACCCGGGTTTGATTCCTCGGTACCATATATAGAAAAAAGCCGGAAGTGGTGCTGAGGCTCAAGTGGTAGAGCTCTAGCCTTGAGAAAGTCCAAGGACAGTGCTCAGGCCCTGAGCTCAAGCCCAGGACTGGCAAAAAAAAAAAATAATAATAATAATTAGAGGGCCCAGTGGTAGAGTTCTTATCTAGAATGCACAAAGACCCAGGTTTGATTATTCAGTACCATATACATAGAAAAAAGCCAGAAGTGGTGCTGTGGCTCAAGTGGTAACGGGCTAACCTTGAGAAAGCCCAAGGACAATGCTCAGGTCCTGAGCTCAAGGTCCAATTAGAGTTCAAAAAATAAATTCTCCCAAAAATAAATTCTCCCAAAAACAAATCCTTAAAGAAACAACCACCCCATTAATAAGTGGGCTGAAGAATTAAAAAGAGACTTCTCTGGAGAAAAAACAAGAATAGCCAATGCCAGGCACGGCAGCTCACACCTATAATCCTAGCTAGTTGGCAGGCTGAAATCTGAGGATCGTGTTTCAAAGCCAGCCCGGGCACTAAAGTCCATGAGACTTTTATCTCCAATTAACCACTGGAAAACCAGAGTTGTGCTATGACTCAAGGGGTAGAGCAGTAGCCATCAGCTGAAGAGCTCAGGGACAGCGCCCAGGCCCAAAGTTTAAGCCCCATAACTGACAAAAAAAACAAAAGCCAATAGTCACATGAAGCAATGTTCATCATTTCTGGCAAAGAAATGTAAATCAAGACCACATTAACCTGACCCCAGTTAAAATGGACATTATCAAGAAAGCTAATAACAAATGCTGGAAGGGATAGGCCAAAATGGACCACTACTATACTGTTGGGAATGTAAACTGGTTTAACATCTCTGGAAGGCAATATGGAAGTTCCTCAAAAAGCTAAATGTACAGTTCCCTTATGATGCAGCAATCCCATTCCTGGGTTTTTACTCAAATTATCCCAAATAACACCACACTAAATCTACCAGCACAACTATATTCATTGCAGCAGTATTTACCATAGCTAAGCCATGGAACCAACCTAAATGCCCCTCAGTAGATGAATGGATCAAGAAAATGTAGTAGTCTAGGAGTTTGGCTTAGTGGTAGGCAGAAGAAAAAAATGTGGTATACATACATAATGGAATTCTATGCTTCTATCAGAAAGAATGATATTGCCCCATTTATAAAAAAATGGAAAGACTTGGAAAAAAATCATTTTTCTTTTTTTTTTTTTTTTGTGGGTCATGGGGCTCGAACTCTGGGCCTAGCACTATCCCTGAGCTCTTCAGCTCAAGGCTAATGCTCTACCACTTGAGCCACAGTGCCACTTTCAGTTTTCTGGTGGTTAATTGGAGATAAAAGTCTCATGGTCTTTCGTGCCTGGGCTAGCTTTGAACTGTGATTCTCAGATCTTATTCTCCTGAGAGTAGCTACAATTGTAGGTATGAGCCACGAGTACCTGGTTTCATTCATTTTTCTTTTTCATTTTTTTTTTTTGGTCAGTCCTGGGGCTTGAACTCAGGCACGAGGCACTGTTCTTGGGCTTTCTTAAGGTTAATGATTTACCACTTGAGCCACAGCACCACTTCTAGCTTTTTCTGTATATGTGGTACTGAGGAATCAAACCCAGGGCTTCATGCATGATAGGCAAGCACTCTACCACTAGGCCACAATCCTGGCCCAAAGAAATGTGCTCTTTTTTTTTTTTTTTTTGGGTCAGTTGTGGGTCTTGAACTCTGGGCCTAGGTGCTATCCCTGAGTTCTTCAGCTTGAGGCTAGTCTAGCTCTACCACTTTGAGCAACAGCTCCACTTCTTCATTCGTTGTTAGTAATCAGTAAATGCTTAGTCCTAGCAGAGATTCACAGCAGTCCAATAACTATGCACATATGACCTCATAAAATGATGTTGCTCGCAATGAGCTGGAAACAAGGGGTTTCATTTCGTTTCAAGCAATTTTACAAAACCAACTTTTTTCATGCAAAGTAAGTTGCTGTCATGAACATTTTGAAAGTAGAATAGTATATACTACAAATGCTTGTAGTAAGAAAGTATTTTGGGGACTTTACATGAGTACTTTGACTGGTATTAACACTTTTAAAAATATTTTACCTTTGAGAATCCAAGTTCTGCAAGTAGTCTGTCAGCTACGAATTCAATGTACTGCTTCATCAAAACACAGTTCATTCCAATGAGGCCAACAGGCAAAGCTTCTGTCAAAAACTCCTGACATGTAAATAAAACCATAATAAGGTACAATGACAATATAATAAATAATATGCATTTTCTGAATAAACAGAATATTAGTTTTATTACTATCCTAAGATACTCATTTTACTTAAGGACTGTAGGATAACAACATGCAAGTGATGGTCATTTGATTGCAAATATTTGGGGGAAATTTCTAGTCATATTATTTCATCTTCTCAAAGAGCCAAAGTAAATAGTAACGACTATCACATTCATATATTTTCTCAATAGAAAAAGATGCTTTGTTCTGAAATGCTAGAAGAGGATTCCCCAAAAATAATTATCAGGGAGTGTATAATTATCAAAGGCAACTGGGGAAGAAAAAATTCAACGAAGACTGTAGAGCCCAGTGCTGGTAGCTCACACTTGTAAGCCCAACTATACAAGAACCCAAGATCCAAGGATCACAGTTGGAACCCTGTCTGAGCAGAAAAATCTAAGTGATTCTAATCTCCAGTTAGGAAACAAAAAGCTGGAAGTAAAAGGATGATTTAGGTAGTAGAGACCAGCCATTATCACAAAGCCAAGCAAGGGTATGAGACCCTAAGTACCAGCACAAAAACAAAATCAAAGAAAGACTATGATGGAAGATGAGGGAAAGTTGGAGAGAAATATGTGAAGAAGTAACAATGGTCAACAAAATATGTACTCACTATCTTACATATGTAATTGTAATCCCTCTGCACATCACCCTGACGATAAAAATTAAATTAAAAAAGAAATAACAAGAAAAACTATGAGAAAAAATGTTAATAGATGTATCTATGACACACAAACCCTCACCCTAATTTTAATTATGTTCTAAAATCTAAGTGCCAGTGATTGTATATAGAGATTCCCTTCTTGAATACTTGTTGGTTAAGCACATCATTTGAAATATGATGTAAAAAATCAATGTTAACAAATTCTTTAATTAAAAAAATGTAAAAAAACAATGTTAATAGAGAGGCTGCGAGTTTGGCCTAGTGGTAGAATGCTTGCCTAGCATGCACGAAGGCCCGGGTTCTATTCCTTCGTACCACATGCATAGAAAAAAAAGCAGAAGTAGGGCTGTGGTTCTAGCCTTGAGAAAGCCTGAGGACAGGGCTCAGTCCCTGAGTTCAAACCCTGGGACTGACAAAAAAAAAAAAAGTTTAACAGAGAAGAAAAGCAAGCCATACTAACCATTTAAAATTAAAACTATTGCAGGCCCGGGAGTTTGGCCTAGTGGTAGAGTGCTTGCCTAGCATGCACAAAAACTTGGGTTCGATTCCTTGGTACCAGATGCATAGAAAAAAGCTGGAAATGGTGCTGAGGCTCAAGTGGTAGAGCTAGAGCTCTAGCTTTGAGAAAGTCCAAGGACAGTGCTCAGGCCCTGAGCTCAAGCCCAGGACTGGTAAAAAAAAAAAAAAATTAAAACTATTGCAAAACCATTAAAACTACCAAAACATGGGGCCAGGAGTGTGGCCTAGTGCTAGAATGCTTGCCTAGTATGCACAAAGCCCCAGGTTCAATTCCTTGGTACTATATACACAGAAAAAGCTGAAAGTGATACTGTGGCTCAAGTAGCAGAGATCTAGCCTTGAGAAAGCCCAAGGACAGCCCCTAAATTCAAGCCCTACAACAGAAATTTTATTTTTAAATTCATTCTCTAAAATGATAAAAAGTATACCCTAAATGGAACAGCAATTTTTTCCTAGTCAAAGCTCTTAATATGTCATAAATTTAAATTTTAATATTCACAATTCATTTACTTATTCATTTATGACATATGAATATCTGGTGTGTGGTAAGCAAGGTACCCTTCTATGTTATTGAGCAAATAAAAAAATCATCTTTCCCCTCTAGTAGCTAAAAATATAAAACTACAATAATTGGGGCTGGGAGTTTGGTCTAGTGGTAGAGTGCTTGTCCAGCATGCACGATGACCTAGGTTCAATTCCTTGGTACCACATACATAGAAAAAAGCCGGAAGTGGTACTGAGGCTCAAGTGGTAGAGCTCTAGCCTTAAGAAAGTCCAAGGACAGTGCTCAAGCCCTGAGCTCAAGCCCAGAACTGGCAAAAAAATCCAATAATTGTAACAGTTTGATATGGTAAGAATTTGATAGATAAATCAATTAATCAGGTATAAAAGCCTTGCAACTAGTTCATTTACCAAAGAAAATCTAAATATCATTAATATCTAATATACTCTTACAAACTAAATCACAAACATATAATAATTACAATATGCCATGTACCAGTACTATTAAACTAACCACATAAACTTGCTGATAATTATTGTGGCACTACAAATAATGTGAGTCAATACAGTACTGGTATAGCCGAACACAGTGGCACTTGCCTGTAGTCCCATCTACTTAGGAGGCTGGGGTGGGATAACTGTGTTAGCCCAAAAGCTTAAGGCCAGCCTGGGCAATGTAGTGAGTACCCATCTCAAAACATTAAAATGAAGTGAGAATGGTACTGATATCAGAAAAAGACAGTTGCACAAAAACTCCCCTACTTACCTGCTCAATTCTAACAGCATCAACAATGATCTCTCTGACCCTTTCTTCAGAAGGCTTGTTTACTAAGTACTGAAACATCAGGCAAGCAAAGTCACAGTGAAGCCCCTAAAGTAGAAAACATCGGAAGAACATTTTTTTGGTCAGTCATGGGGTTTGAACTCAGGGCGTAGGTGCTGTCCCTGAGCTTGTCCCTGAGCTTTTTCACTCTACACTTTCAGCCATAGCACCACTTCCCAGTTTCTGTGATTAATTGAAGAGTCTCTAGGCCTTTTCTACCCTGGCTGACATCTCAGCTTCCGGAGTAGCAAGGATTATAAGCTGTGGAAGAACTTTTTTTTTTTTTTTTTTGCCAGTTCTGGAGCTTGAACTCAGGGCCTGAGCACTGTCTTTGAACACTTTTTTTTTGGGGGGGGGTCATGGGGCTTGAACTCTTCAGCTCAAGGCTACCGCCCTACACCTGAGCCACAGCCCCACTTCCTTGTTTTCTAGTGATTAATTGGAGATAAGAGTCTCATGCTCTTTAGTGCCCTGGCTGGCTCTGAACCATGATCCTCGGATCTCAGCCTCCTGAGTAACTAGGATTACAGGTGTGAGCTACCGTGTCCAGCTCCTTGGACACTTTTTGCTTAAGACTAGTGCTCTGCCACTTGAGCCACAGTGCCACTTCTGGCTTTTTTTATGTGTATGTGGTACCAAGGAATCGAACCTAGGGCTTTAAGCATGCTAGGCGAGTACTCTACCACTAGGCTATGCTGCCAGCCATGTGAAATAACTTTTAATCAACTATTTGCACCCACGGATGTTTCCAGCACCTTACAAAGTAGGTTCCAAGAATGCCCGGAGATGAAAGAGATGTTAAGATGACCCTTCAAATCTTATTAAATACTAATTTAGTAACTTTAAGTGGCAGCAAATTAACATTAAAGAATTATTTTCAAAAGCCAAGCGCGGTGGCTCACGCCTATAATCCTAGCTACTCAGGAGGCTGAGATCTGAGGATCATGGTTCAAAGCTAGCCTGGGCACTAAAGAAGTGAGACTCTTATCTCCAATTAATCACTAGAAAATGGGAAGTGGGGTTTGTGACTCAAGTGTAGGGCGGTAGCCTTGAGATGAAGAGCTCAGGGACAGCACCCAGACAGAGTTCAAGCCCTATGACCTACACAAAAAAATTATTTTCAAGATGTGTTGTATTCATAACCTGTTTTGTAGCAGTGAAATGATGAAATGCCTTTGTACAACTACAGCAAAGAAAGAAAGAGAGGTGGAGGGAGGAGGGAGAGAGAGGAAGAAAGAGAGAGGGGGAGGGAGAGACAGAGAAAGAGAGAAAGGAAGAGAGAGAAGGAGGAAGGGAGGGAGGGGGAGAGGGAAGGAGGGAGAGAGGAAGAGGAGGGAGGGAGGGAGGGAAGAAAGAAATTTACAAACAAAAGACTGCAACTAAAGCAATTTGGAAAGCATTTCTGAATCAGGAACTTATGAATCCTTCTGCCTTCAGCTATTAATAAACATTTCTAAACTAAACATAGGCAGTAACAATTTTATAAACAACAAGGAAAATGGGGGAAGAGAATGGAATGTATGCTTTAATAGGTTACAAGTCAGAATTCCCTGGGTCTTTCTAAATGAATTAACAAAAGCTCAAAGGCAACTAGAAGGTAAACCCCTCAAATCAAACACTGCATTCCAGGGATTATTTACCTAATTGTCATTCCCAGAAGAAACTTTCAAAATGATTGCCCATGAAAAACTAATCTCAGAAAATGTACTGCAGTAGACCTGATTCAAATTACCAAAGGCTGTATGTCAAATAAATTTACAGAGATGTTAAAGAAAGTGTTAATTAAAACCTACAGCTTGTCATTTATTGCTGAGACCAATAAATTAAAGGTAAACATTCATAATGGTTAAATTAATTAACACATTTCATGAATTTCAGTGAGGTTGGGAAAATAACCTTGACAGAGATTTTGGAATAATAAAATGTTAATGTATAATAAAGAAGACAGAACAAGTCAATAGAGAAGAAATGTATTACTTAATAAAAGAAGGTAGAAATTTTTCTCAAGTATTTGAATTAAAATTAAGTTAAACTCTTTAACTTTTTATTATACTCAACTGAGTATATTTAGATTCCATTCTATAATTACACTAAATAAAATTCCAACTGCAACTGCATTTAAGAGTTAAATGTTAACAAGCAAATAGTCAAACATAAGTGAGCATTTAACTTATCTCCAGAAGATTTAAGATTTTGCAGACTATGTTGGGAGGTCAAGTACCAGGGACTAAGAGAGGGAGTGAATGAAAGTGAATATGCGTGTGTGAAAACAGAGCAATAGAGTTTTAAGAGGGGGGCTGGGAGTTGGCCTTAGTGGTAGAGTGGTTGTCCTGCATGCATGAAGACCCAGGTTCAATTCCTCAGTACCACATACACAGAAAAAGCCTGAAGTGGGGCTATGGCTCAAGTAGTAAAGTGCTAGCCTTGAGAAAGCCCAAGGACAGTGCTCAGACCCTAAGCTCAAACCCAGGACTGGCAGGAAAAAAATAAAAATTAAGAGGGGCTGGAAGTTTGGCCTAGTGGTAGAGTGATTGCCTAACATACACGAAGACCCAAGCTCGATTTCTACACATACATACAAAAAGCTGGAAGTGGTGCTGGGGCTCCAGTGGTAGAGCTCTAGCCTTGAGAAAGCCCAAGAACATCACTCAGACCCTGAGTTAAAGGCTCAGGACTGTCAAAAAAAAAAAAAAAGTTTTAAGAAATGAGAATAAGGAAAAGAGGGGTGAATTAAATTGGGTTACATTGCATATATGAATAAAATGTCACAATGAAACTTCCTGGTACAACTAATACATGCTAATAAAAAAAATCTTTTAAGCTAGGCGCAGTGACTCATGTCTGTAATCCTAGCTACAGTGACCAGGCCAGGGTTCAAGCCCCATAACCCACAAAAAAAGAAAAAGAAAGGGAAAGATTTAGCTTTCAAAGGAAACATAAAAGAAAGACTGGCCTTTTTCAAATCTAATTGTATCAGTAAAGTTTTTACTTGCTTGTAGAAAAAAACAAACAGGGTAGGAAAAGTGGGAAAAATACTTAAGGTAGAGGGAGATCTGACTTAATTATATTAAGACATGGGTGAAAATGCAAAGAAACAATTTAAGATTTCAAATTAGATGATTGGAGAAAAGGATAGTGACACCCACTGCAGAAGGAAAAACAGAAGGAAGAGCAAGTTTTGACAGATGATTTGATTTCTGAAATAACAGAATGTTGACACTTGTGAAGTCTTCCAGCCCAAAATAAATACTTAACATGCATTTGATTATAAAGGTTTGGAGCTCAGGAAAGACTAAAAGATATGACATAGGAGTTAAGAGCATTTAGATGGTAGCTGACTCTATGTGAATAAGATCAACCAGAGGGTTGCATTAATAGTTAAGGATGAACAGAAAAATTATAAGATACACAGGAGGAAAATGCAGTATTTTTCAAGCCAAGGAACAAGTGACTTCCTCTTTTCTTTTCTTCTTTCTTCCTTTCTTCTTTCCTTCTCTCTCTCTCTCTCTCTCTCTCTCTCTCTCTCTCTCTCTCTCTCTCTCTCTCTCTCTCTCTCTTTCTCTCTCTTTCTCTTTCTTTTTGGTTGGTAATGGGGCTTGAACTCTGGGCCTGGACAGTGTCTCTGAACTCTTCAACTCAAAGCTAGTGCTCTACCACTTAAGCCACTTCTGGTTTTCTGGTGGTTTATTGGAGATACCAGTCCTACAGACTTTGGTGCCAGGGCTGTTTTTGAACCATGATCCTCAGATCTCAGCCTCCTGAGTAGCTAGGATTACAGGTGTGAGCCACCAGTGCCCAGTCTCTATTTTCTTTTAATTACCAGAATACTTGTATCAGTAGAAGTCTTTTCTAGGAGAAAGAAAACTAAGTGAATATCACATCTGAATACAAATATTAACTAGAAGAACAGTTTATTCCTTACTTCATCTCGGCTGATGAGTTCATTGGAAAAAGTGAGTCCAGGCATGAGACCTCTCTTCTTTAGCCAGAATATAGCAGCAAAAGATCCAGAGAAGAAAACTCCTTCTACTGCAGCAAAGGCCACCACTCTTTCCCCTGGGAGACAGAAGTTTCACTTCCTGAAACAGTATGTACTGTAGACATAAAACTATGACATACAGATTCTCTTTTTTACAATATCACAAATATTTTGCCAAGAAATAAAACGAACATTACTGCTATAACCATGAATCCTTAGAGAAGGAAATTCTATCACTACCTGCTAAAACTGAAAGGTAAGTCTACTTTAAATTCTGTGTCAAACACTCATGTAGTTCTTGGTATATGAACAAAAGACAGCCTTCCATACTCAATGAAAAGGTGATTTGCACCAGACACCAGTGGTTCATACATGTGATTCTAGCAATTTAGAAAGCTGACATCTAAGGATCACAGTTCAAAGCCAGCGCAGATAGGAAAGTATGTAGCGCCAAATAACTACCCAAAAGCTGGAAGTGGAGCTGTAGCTCAAGTGGTAGAGTGCTAGCCTTGAGCAAAAAGCTCAGGGACAGCAACCAGGCACTGAGTTCAAGCTCCAAAACTAGTACACACACACACACACACACACACACACACACACACACACACAAAGGTAACTTATCTATAAGCCATATATGACTCATACGCAGTTAAAATGTAATATATACATAGGTTTGTGTTTGTAGAATTAGATTGAGAAACAGAATACAGATTTTATGACAAATGTCTTCTTCTCTGTGACGAGGTTTGTGAGGTTTATATTTTTAGAAATTTAGGATTCTTTAAAAGACTAGGAAAAAACATTGCCAAACATGTATAATTTTAAAAAATGTAGACAAAACAAGCTGCAGATAACTATCTATTGGGTGAAATATCACATAAGTAAAAATACTATTTTCTGCTAAATATATATGGGCAAATTTAAAAGTTTACTCACCATCAGGCAAGGGCTTTGTGGAAAAACATCCCTAAAATGTCTCTCGTGACATCATTATCTCTGACAATCTCTCTAAGAGATGATAAGTATAATCTAAAAGATTATTTGTAAGCTACTATGTCACCACACTACAAATGCTTAAGAGAAATGTATAGGTCTGTTTAGGGAGAAAGTTTTACTCATAGTCTTTTATGAGAGGAGAGCAGCTAAGTGCTTACAGAAACTACAAGTCTCTGTTGTAGATGGCATCCTGGTTTACATCTCAGTACTTTGTTGCAGGACCAAACACATGGCCCATGCTTAACTAATTAAACCAGAACTCAGCCAATGGAAATTACAGACATGCTAGGTGATAAGACACATTCAAATCTATTTTTTAGAAATTATAAACATTTGATGAATAAAAAGAATACTTATCTAAATTTCAAAACAATGACTAAGGTCAAAATATGTCAAAGAATGCTTTGACTTTTCCTTATCTTTACCTATCTTAAATCAATACATCAATTATATATTCATCCAAATTGTGTATACTAAACTAAAACATGAGAAAGACTTTTATTTATTTATTCACTTATTGCCAGTCCTGGGGCTTGAACTCAGGGTCTGGGCACTCTCCTTGAGCACTTTTGCTCAAGGCTAGTGCTCTGCCACTTGAGCCACAGCACCACTTCTGGCTTTTTCTATGTATGTGGTTCAAAGGAATTGAACCCAGGGCTTCACGCATGCTAGACAGGCACTCTACCACTAGGCCACACTCCCAGTAAAGACTTTCATTTGGGGGCTGGGAGTGTGGTGTAGTGGTAGAGTGCCTGCCTAGCATGCACGAAGACCAGGTTCGATTCCTCGGTACCACATACATAGAAAAAGCCAGAAGTGGTGCGGTGGCTCAGGGTAGAACACCAGCCTTGAGGAATGCCCAAGGACAATGCCCGTGCCCTGAGGTCAAGCCCAGGACTGGCCAAAAAAAAAAAAAAAAAAAAAAAAAGACTTCTATTTTTGTAGCACAATTTTCAAATTCACTTTTGAAAAATATCCAGAAGAATAAACAAGTGCTTATTGAGTGCCTAATTTGTCAAAGGAATTATAGAAAAGACAAATCTGTAAATGCTACAATTTAATATTAATAATCATATTCCTGAACCATGATTCTCCTGTTCCCAGTCTCCTGGCACCCAAACCTAACAAACATAGGTGCTATAATACTCTTAGTAGAGTGTATATAACTGACTCTTATTTACCTGTCATTATGTACCAAAACTCAACTTTTCAAGTTCTAATTTATTAAATAAGATAGATGACAGCTTTATTTTATGGCTGATTTCCAATTAAGCACTACAAATGATAATAACAAAGAAGCCTATTGGATCTCTGTACTTCTTTTCCACAAAATAAATTTGACTACTATCACATGAAATAGAATTACACCACCTAATACAAAATTGATTATATATAAATTAGAGCTATATACCAAAAGTCGATTTTCTATCTGCTATCCATCTCAGGGCCCAATCTGCTTTTTTCTTAACAAATGGCATTGTTTCAATTGCATTAAATAAAAAGTCCCTGTAGAAACAAAAAGAATTCATGAAAAAGTTACTCCCGTATTTTTCTTAAATTTCAATAGTTTAATCATAAACAATAATTGTAATCCTATGGTAGACTACCAGAGTTGCATTACTGCATGCTCATAAAATATAGAATGATGTGGTTTGATACAAAAGCAATAAAATATGATGATTTAATTCATGAACAGAATGTGCTAATAAACTGTTTCTTTTTCCTAAGGAAGCATACATTATCTGCAGATTAACTGGACCTTATGAGCTTTGTGTTAATCCAAACAAATATTATTGAGCAACAGAAAATACTATATTCAAAATTATCACTTGACATTAACATTATCATTTAGTTTTCAGAATAAATTTTGCTCTTATACAGTAGAAACCTTTCTAAATAAAATTGCAGCAGTAATACCTTTTCTGGGGATCTCTTATATAAGTGTCTATTAACAAACTGTACATCTCAGAGTGAACATTCTCGATGAGAATTTGAAAGCCATAGAAACAGCGAGCCTCTGGAACTTGCACCTCCTGGCTAAAGCGCTCCACCTAAGGAAATGGAGAAAACAGATGGATTTACTGCTATGAGCTCTCATGGAACACAAAAGTAAAACACTGGGCAATCACATCTGGACATAAAAATTATCATTTAAACACTGCCAGTCACACAACAAATACATCAACAAAGACTTTTTCAATCATTTTAACAAGAACTTTAAACATTACTATTTATCCACCTTACACTCCAAAAATTTCACTGTACAAAACTGTCTTCTCTCTTTTTCTTTTCTTTTCAAATACACTACTATTGAACTAAACCCCTAAGCCCACATAAAGTATTATGAAGCAGTTAAGGTGTTGGCTGTAGATGCTGCCCATAAAAAAGAATAGATTTCAGAATCTCAAAAATAGATTTAGCTGGGAGCGGTGGCTCACAGCCTCTAATCCTAGCTATTCAAGAGGCTGAGATCTGAGGATCAAGGTTCAAAGCCAGTCTGAGTACTAAAGTCTGTGAGATTCTTATCTCCAATTAACCACTAGAAAACCAGAAGTGGCACAGTGGCTCAAGGGGTAGACCTCTAGGGTTGAGCTGAAGAGCTCAGGGACAGTGCCCAGGCCCAGACCCAGGCCCAGGGGTAGAGCAGTAGCCTTGAGCTGAAGAGCTCACAGACAGTGCCCAGGCCCAGAGCTCTAGCCCCACAACCTACCCTCCTCAAAAAAACAGAGACTTGACTTTGAAGAATTTTTTTTTCTAGCAGACAGATCCATTAAAGCCTCTTCTAAAGTGTGATGTAAATTTGTATCCTCTATGTTTCTTAACAACAAACTGTGTATTCTAATCAAGAACCATAGAAGCAGAACTAGTGCTATGGCTCAAACTGGTAGAGCATTAGATTCCAGCTAAGACCTCAGAGACAGTGCCTAAACCCAGAGTTCAAGCCCCATGACTGACAAAAAAAAAAAAAAAAGAACTGAGGCCACAGTTTGGCCTACAAGTAGAGTGCTTACCTAGCATGCACAAGCCCTGGGTTTGATTCCTTGGTTACCACATACACAAAAAAAGCCAGGAGTGGTGCTGTGGCTAAAGTAATAAAGCACTAGCCTTGAGAGAGCTCAAGGAGAATGCCCAGGCTCTGAGTTCAAGGCCCAGGACTGGCAAAAAAAATAGGACATTTTTATTAAATAAAATGAGAATCCAGAACCCAGTGATATATACAGAGCCCCTTGCCTAATTAGTTGAAAGTTCTCTACTAGGTTCATAATGAGGTTCAAGTTTATGCAGTGTGCCACTTTTGTTATTACTTCACAGCATTAGGTACCAGGCAAGCACATGCCACTGACCCATATCTCTTGCTCTATATTGTATGTAGTTTTAATTGGTACAGTTTATGCTTGATTTTATGCTATTTAACATGATATATGAGACAGATAAGCTATCCTTTTCTCTGATACTTTATGAGAAAAGTACTTTGAAGAATTAAGTTTAGGGACTGGGAGCCTGGCCTAGTGGTAGAGTGCTTGCCTAGCATACACAAAACCCTGGGTTTAATCTTCGGTACCACATTCACAGAAAAAGCAGGAAGTGGTACTATGGCTTTAGTGATACAGTCCTAGCCTTGAGAAAATCCAAGGACAGTACTCATGCCTTTAGTTCAAGCCCCAGGACTGGTAAAAAAAAAAAAAAGAAAGAAAGAAAGAAAGAAAAAGAAAATTAAGCTTTACCGAGTCCATTTCTTAGATATCCTTTCTGAGGCTCAACCTAAATAGTTGTAGTGACCTTATCAGCATTTAACTGCTGAATGGGAACAAAAGTAAAGTAAAATCAAGAATCTTACCAAATTTTCATTTACAATTCCATCACTAGCTGCAAAAAAGGCTAAGATGTGAGAGATAAAATACTTCTCATCAGATGTAAGTTTATTCCAGTGAGGAAGATCCTTTGACAGGTCAACCTAGAATAAAAAGATTTTTGACTTATTTTAAACTTGGAGTTAAAATTTTTGGAAAACTAATTTCTACCTTGAAGTTAAGAAGTGGTATCCCATTACTAGTAAACTGTGTAAAAGTTAAGAGAACACCATAAATATCATAAACAAACCATTCTGTTAAAACAGTTATAATGTATTAGCATACTATATTTGCTATCTGGATAGATGATAGCTGGATAGAGGAAAGAAAGCCACTGGGGACTAGGGATTCAACATATGAATTTGGGAAACAGGATAAAATATTTAGTACAGGGGCCAGGAGTTTGGCCTAGTGGTAGAGTGCTTGCCTAGCATGCACAAAGACCTAAGTTCAATTCCTCAGTACCACATACATAGAAAAAGCCAGAAGTGGTGCTGTGGCTCAAGTGGTAGGGTTCTAGCCTTGAGAAAGCCCAAGGACAGTGCTCAGGCCCTTAGTTCAAGCCCCAGGACTAGCAAAAAAAAAAAATATTCCATTGCTCTTTAGCATTCATCTTAGAAAAATCTCTTAAGTTTCACAAAAACCTCATAAACATTTAAAATATGTAACTGTCCTTTACATATGATTGTGGCTGGGCACTGGTAGCTCACACCTGTAGTCTTAGCTATTCAGGAGGCTGAGGTCTGAGAATTAGGATTCCAAGCCAGCCCTAGCAGGAAAATCTGTGAAATACTTCATCTACAAAAAGTCAGAAGTAGAGCTGTGGCTCATGTGGTAGATATAACATCAGCCTTAAGAAAGAAAAGCTTAGGCACTCAGTTCCTAGGCCCAGAGTTCAAGCTCCATGACAAAATAAATATATGGCATATATAACAGATTTACACTTTCATTTATTTATTCTAAATCCTATTCTCTTTGATTTTCAAAAAAGGAAAAAAACTAATATTCTATTCCCCCACAATCAATTTTTTTTTTCAATACTAGAGTTTAAACTCAAGGCCTGGGAACCCTACTGGGCTGGTACTCTGTCACTTGTGTCATTCTTCTGACCCTGGTTTTTCCTGGTTATTTTATAAATGGATATCTACTCAACTTTTCTGTCCAGGCTGGCCTCAATCAATGCTCTCCAGAGAAGCAAGAATTACAAGTACAAGCATCTGGCACCCAGTCTTTTAGAAACTTATTCCTGTTTTTTGTTTTTTTTGCCAGTCCTGGGCTTGAGCTCAGGGCCTGAGCACTGTCCTTGGACTTTCTCAAGGCCAGAGCTCTACCACTTGCACTTTAGCACCACTTCCAGTCTTTTTCTATGTATGTGGTACAGAGGAATCAAACCAGGGCCCCTGTGCATGCTAGGCAGACACTCTACCGCTAGGCCAAACTCCTGGCCTATTCCTGTTATTTTTAAAAAATGTTTGCTGAGCATATAACACATGCCACTATAGTAAGTCATGGAGACTATCATGGGCTGGGAAGAAAAAACATTGAACTCTTTGTTTTAAAGATAGTGTCTTGTTATATGATCCAGGCTAGCCTTGAACTCAAGACTGTTCTGTCTACCACCTGAGTGCTGGGATTTTTACCTTGTAAAACATGTATGCTAAAGATCAAATTTTAGTTGGATGCGGTGGCTCACACCTATAATCCTAGATACACAGGAAACTGAGATCTAAGGATAGTGGTTCAAAGCCAGCCAGTACTAAAAAGTCTATGAGACTCTTATCTCCAATTAATCACTAGAAAAGGGGAAATGGAGCTGTTGCTCCAGGGTAGGATAGTAGCCTTCAGCTGAGGAGCTCAGGGACAATGCCCATGTCCAGGGGTAGGGTGGCAGCCTTGAGCTGAAGAACTCAGGGACAGTGCCCAGGTCTAGAGTTAAAGCCCCATGACCCACAACAACAACAACAAAAAAATCAATTTTTAGGGGCCAAGAGTTTGGCCTAGTCCTAATGTGCTTGCCTAAGCATGCACAAAGACCTAAGTTTGATTCTTTGGTACCAGATACAGAGGAAAAAGCTGAGGGGCTGTGAGCATAGCCTAGTGGTAGAGTGCTTGCCTAGCATTCATGAAGCCCTGGGTTCGATTCTTCGGTACCACATACTCAGAAAAAGCCAGAAGTGGAGCTGTGGCTTGAGTGGTAGAGTGTTAGCCTTGAGCAAAAAGTGCCCAAGGACAGTGCCCAAGCCCTGAGTTCAAGCCCCATGACTGGCATAAAGGGAAAAAAAAAGCCAGTTGTGCTGTGGCTCAACTGGTAAAACTCTAGTCTTGAGAAATCCCAAGGACAGTGCTCAAGCCCTGAGTTCAAGGACCAGGACAGGCAAAAAAAAAAAAAAGCGATTTTCTCTTCATCTCTGACAAAATTAACTTCTCAGTAAAATCAGTACATAAAGATAAAGATGGCCACTACATATTAGTAAAGGGTACAATCCATACCTAGAATATTACAGTTATAAACATTTACTCCCCCAACACGGGAGTACCCAAATTCGTCAAGCAAACTCTCTTAGAATTACAGAACAAGATAGACTCAAACACAAGCATAGTGGGAGACTTCAATATGCCACTCTCACCAAATGACAGGCCAACACAACAAAAGATAAGCAAAGACACCATCGACTTAAACGACACCATAGTCCAGCTGGGCTTAACAGATATACACAGAATCTTCCATCCAATGGTAAAACTTTATACATTTTTCTCAGCAGCACATGGAACATACTCCAAAATAGATCATGTAATAGTTCATACAGAAAACTTAAGCAGATACAAGAGGACTGATATAATCCTATCTGATCACAGTGGAATCAGAGTAGTTCTGAACAACACAGTAAAAGATAAAAGACATTCACACACTTGGAAGCTGAACAACACACTTCTGAATAACTCCTGGGTTACAGAACAAATCAAAGAAAAAATTAAAAACTTTCTTGAATGTAATGACAATCAAGAGACATCACAAAGGAACTTATGGGACACAGCAAAGGCAGTTCTAAGGGGCAAATTTATCACACTAGGAGCCCATATTAAAAAGACAGAAGAAGAGCACGTAAATAACCTAAAGAAGAAATTGAAGCACCTAGAGGAGCAAGACAAAGTTAATTCTAAAACAACTAGAAGGACAGAAATAACAAAAATAAAATCGGAAATATCAGAGATTGAAATAAGATCCACTATACATAAAATTAATAAATCAAAAAGTTGGTTCTTTGAAAGACTCAAAAAAATTGACAGACCCCTGGCAAGATTAATCAAAAAAAAGGAGAGGAGAGACTCAAATAAACAAGATTAGAGATCCCACCCGAACAATCACAACCAATATCCAAGAAATTCAGTCCATAATGAATAAGTACTACCAGGACCTATATTCAAAGAAACAAGAAAATCTAGTAGAAATGGATGACTTCTTAAATAAATATAGGCTACCCACACTGAACAATGATGAGATAAACAAACTGAACAAAACAACTTCATACAATGAAATAGCAGAAGCAATCAGGGAAAAGCCAACCAAAAATAGCCCAGGTCCAGACGGTTTCACTGCGGAATTCTACAAGACATTTAAAGATGAAGTAACACCTATACTCTTGAAACTCTTCTGAGAAATAGAAGCAGAAGGAACAATACTAAACTCATTTTATGAAACTAATATTACACTCATCCCCAAACCAGGGAAAGACCCAACAAAAAAAAAGTACTATAGACCTACTTCTCTAATGAACACAGACACAAAACTCCTCAATAAAATAGAATCCAGAAACAAATTTAAAATATTATACACTACGATCAAGTAGGCTTCATCCCACAGATGCAAGGCTGGTTTAACATTTGCAAATCAATCAATGTAATACATCATATCAATAGTGCTAAGGATAAGAATCATATGATCATTTCTCTGGACACGGAGAAGGCATTTGACAAAATACAACATCCATTCATGGTGAAAACACTAGAAAAAATAGAATAGGTACATTCCTTAAAATAATTAAAGCCATATATGACAAACCTACAGCCAGTATTATACTAAGTGGAGAAAGACTGGAACCATTTACCTTAAAATCAGGAACTACACAGGGATGCCCACTCTCTCCACTTCTCTTCAACATAGTGCTGGAACCCTTAGCCAGAGCGATAAGGAAAGAGAAGGACATCAAAGGGATCCACATAGGGAAAGAAGAAATTAAACTATCCCTATTCGCAGATGACATGATCCTCTACCTGAGTGACCCAATAAATTCCACTCCCAAACTCCTAGAATTAATAAGCCACTTTAGCAAAGTGACAGGATACAAAATTAACCTGCAAAAGTCAGTAGCCTTCTTGTACACCAACAATACACAAACAGAAAGGCAAATCAATAAAATGATCCCATTTGCAAAATCCCCAAAAGAATAAAATACTTAGGAATTAACCAAAGATGTAAAGGAATTAGTTAATGAAAACTATAAAAGCCTAATGAAAGAAATTAAAGAGGATACCAGGAAATGAAAAGACATCCCATGCTCATGGGTAGGGAGAAACAATATAGTGAAAATGGCCATATTGCCAAAATTGATATACAAATTCAATGCAATCCCCATCAAAATCCCAAAAACATTCTTTACTGAAATAGAAGATATAATCCAAAGGTTCATATGGAACAAGAAAAGACCTAGAATAGCCAAAACAATTCTACACAAAAAGAACAATGCAGGTGGTATTACAATACCAGACTTCAAACTCTACTAAAGAGTCATAATAACAAAACAGCACAGTACTGGCACAAAAATAGACCAGAAGATCAATGGAACGGAACAGAAGATCCAGAAATAGAACCACATACCTATAGTCAACTTGTATTTGACAAAGAAGCCCAAGATACACAGTGGAAGAAACACAGCCTATTCAATTATTGGTGCTGGCAAAACTGGGCAGCCACATGCAGAAAACTAAAAATTGACCCTAGCCTTTCTCCATGCACAAGCATTAACTCAAAATGGATCACAGACCTCAATGTCAGACCGGAAACCTTGAAACTGCTACACGATAGAGTTGGAGAGACACTGGAACACATAGGCACAGGCAAAAATTTCCTGAACAGAATCCCAGGGTCACAACAGATTGGGGAGAGACTTGATAAATGGGACTACCTAAAAATAAAAAGTTTCTGTACAGATAAACACAAAGACACTAAAGTAGAGAGATAGCCAACCAACTGGAAAAAGATATTTACCAATAATATATCAGACAAATGCTTAATATCCAGTATCAACAGGGAACTCAAGAAACTAATCCCCCCCAAACCCAACAAACCAATCACTAAATGGGCAAGGGAACTAAAGAGAGACTTATCAAAAGAAGAGATTAAAATGGCAGAAAAGCATATGAGAAAATGCTCATCATCCATGGTCATAAAGGAAATGCAAATAAAAACAACCCTAAAATATCACCTTACCCAACAAGAATGGCCAAGATTTTGAACTCAGACAATGACAGTTGCTGGCAGGGTTGTGGAGAAAAAGGAATCCTACTGCACTGCTGGTGGGATTGTAAGCTAGTTCAGCCACTCTGGAAAGCAGTGTGGAGGTTTCTTAAAGAACTAAAAATTGACCTTCCCTATGATCCCACCATACCACCCCTGGGCATCTATCCTGAACATCATAACCCAAGATATGATAAGGACACCTGCTCAGCTATTTCATCTCTGCACTATTCACAATAGCCAGGCAATGGAAACAATCCAGATGAATAGATATATATATATATATAGAATATATATATATATATACACACACACATATATATATATACACACACACATATATATATATGCACACACAATGGAATTCTACATAACCAACAGACAAGATAAAATAATGGCATTTACAGGGAAGTGGATGAATCTAGAGCGAATCATTTTGAGTGAGACAAGTAAAGACTAAAGGAACAAAAGGTACATAGTGTCCTTAATATGTGACTATTAGATCCAAAAAGTACAAGAGCAAGAACTCAATATTTGCGTACCCAATGCTATGGACATGGTACTGGAAATATAAACACAACTACATAGACAAAAATCTATGACTCTATAGACATGTTTTATTACATAGATTAATATGTATCTATGGCATACAAACCCTCAGCCTAATTTTAATTATGTTCTAAAATCTAAGTGCCAATGATTGTATATAGAGATTCCCTTCTTGAATACTTGTTTAACATGTAATCTGAAATATGATGTAAAAATCAGTTAATAAATTCTTTAATTAAAAAAAAAAGTAGGGCTGGGAGTTTGGCCTAGTGGCAGAGTGCATGTCTAGCATGCATGAATCCCTGGTTTCAATTCCTGGGTACTACATACACAGAAAAAGCTGGAAGTGGTACTGTGCCACTTCTGGTTTTCTAGTGGTTAAGAATCTCACAGACTTTAGCACTTGGGCTGGCTTTGAACCTTGATCCTCAGATCTGAGCCTCCTGGGTAGCTAGGATTACAGGTGTGAGCCACCAAAGCCCAGCTTTAATTTTTTTTTTTTTGCCATTACTGGGGCTTGAACTCAGGGTCTAAACACTGTCCTTGGCCTTTTTCTTTTTTCCTCAAGGCCAGTGGTCTGCCACTTGAGCCACAGCACCACTTCCAGCTTTTTTCTCTGTATGTGGTACCGAGGAATTGAAACAGGGTCTTCATGCATGCTAGGCAAGCACTCTGCCACCAGGCCAAACTCCCAGCCCCACACCTAGGGTTAACTGAGGGATATTTTCTTCATTGTTATGTATTATATGCCTTCAATGTTGAATGTCTTTTTATCTTTTGTGCTGTTTTTGGTGTTGGTACTATAACTTGAACTCAAGGCCTTGAGCTCTCACTTAGTTTTGCCCAAGGCAGTGTTCTGCCACATAAGCCACACCTCTATTGCTAGCTTTTTGCTAACTGACTGGAGATAGGAGTGCCAAAGACTTTTCTTCCACCAGGTAGCTTTGAACTTTGATCCTCAGATCTCAGCCTCCTGAGTTGCTAGCTTTACAAGCATGAACCACCAGTGTCTGGTATTCAAAATATCTTAGGGAATTTTATTTATTGCATTGATCTTATTCCTTCCAGATACACAAACTTTCCTGCTTAACTTTATCTCATTTCAACAAATTCTCAATCCCACCATCTATTCTAAAAATTCTGTACAAATTAGATGCTATTGCTCTATTTAATACATGGCTGTTCCCATGAACTAAAAGGCTTGGCTGCTAGTACATGGTGATCTGTCGAAATGGTGGAATCTTTCAGAGGTGGAGGACAGTAGAAGGAAACAAAGGCCCTGAGGTTGCCCTTGGTGGGCATATTAGAATTCTTGTGCTCACATAAGGTCATATAGGATGAGACTAAATGAAATGAACTCTAGGATATAGGAACAAGGGGTTTATCTTGTGTGGTTGTTGTCCTTAATATACTGTTATTTCATTTCTCTTTATTCCCCTTATGATTAATCTTATGTTGCTACTGTATCTGACTTTGTTCCCTGGTATATTGCATATGTGCTTATTCGTTTATTTGAAATAGGAAAGGGAAGGGGGAAAACAAGATGATTGGGAGGGGAAGGAGGGGAAATGGGGACAAAAACACAAGAAGGAGTATTAATGTGTGAGAAGTAATGCACCCACTACCTGTCGAATGTAACTGTAACCCCTCTATACGTTACCTCCTCTATACATTACCCCGACAATTTAAAAAAAAGAATAAATGTCAAAAAAAAAGAGGAATCCCTGTGCTCATTACAGCCCCTCCATCACTCCTTGGCCACCTATAGTGCGAGCAGCTCATTATGCACTTCTGCCGTGATGTGGTATGTCAAAAGTAATGGGGCCAAGCGGCCATGAACTGAAACCTCTAAAACCATGAACCAAAATAAACCGTTTCTTTTATAAACTAGATTTTCTCACATTTTGTCATAATAATATGACAGAACTGTCTAATTAAAAAAAATGCCCAAGCCCCAGACCTTTGTCTTCTGAACAAAGGTTTAAAACCCAGGAATTAATTTAAGTTGATTAAATGGTAATTTACAAATTTGTTTATATAAACAAAATAGAACTAAAAATGTGTTTGACTTCCCTCCGAAACATGTATCTGATTTGTGTGTTAACTCTTAAATTTTAAATCAGCATTTCTTTGTCACTGCAAAACACTGATTACATTCACTAAGATACAAGAAATTTCAGATGAATTTTAAGAAATCCAGTTATCAGAGTCCTAGTTTTTAAATAGGACAAATGAAAGACACCCAAGCACTCTACTTGTTCTCCAAACCATATTTAACCAAAAAAAAAAAACTTTATAAAAACCACAGACAGTTAAGAGTCAGGTGTGCCAAACATTTTGACCCAGTGTAAAAACAGCAGATGTTCATTTTCATCTGTCTCTGTGCGCTATATACCAACTGCCATATAACAAAGATGTTGACAACATAGCAAACATGGATACAGAGGCAAAACTAGAGTAAGAGAAGCTTCAGATGTCAGTGCCTTTCTTAATTCTAGATTAATATTAACTCAATCTATGTACAAAATGATAGTTTTCCTTTATTTATTGCATACTAACTTTCATACCATTCAAAATATCTCATGGGCCAGCTATAGCTACCCTTATTTATTGACAGAGGCTCAAAAAAACTAGTTACACAGGTAATAAGTATTGAAACAGGATGTGTGTGTGTGTGTATGTGTGAGTGTGTATACATGTATATATTTTTGGTGAGAAAATTGGTTGAACTCAGGCCCTCAAACTTTCTGGGCAGGTACCTACCCTACCACTTAAGTCAGCCTTTTTTTTTTTTTTTTTTTTGCTTTAGAGACTTTTGGATAAGGTCTTATGCTTTCACCTGGGGATGGCTTCAAACCATGATCCTCCTTATCCTACTTATGCCTCCTGTATAGCTTGGATTGTAGACTTGAACCACCATAGCTATTTTGTTAACATGGGATCCTGCTAACTTTAAAATTTTTTTTTTTGTCAGTTGTGGGGCTTGAACTCTGAGCCCAGGTGCTGTCAACTGACCTCTTGACCTCAAAGCTATCATTCTACCACGTTGAGCCACAGCACCACTTCCACTTTACTGGTGGTTAATTGGAGATAAATGTCTCAGGGACTTTTGTATGCCCCGGATGGCTTTGAACTATGATCCTCAGATCTCCACTCCTCCTGAGTAGCTAGGATTATAGGCATGAGCCACTCATATAGCAAGGATGACAGGTGTGAGTCACTGGCACCCAGCTCCTGCTAACCTTTTGCCCTACCTGGACTTGAATCAAAGTCCTCTGACCCTTTTTCTCCTGAGTAGCTGTGACTATAGGAGTATACCAGGCCCAGCAAAGAGCAGAATTACCTAGGCAATCTAACTCCAAAGCTTGCATTTTAAGGACGTATTTCCATATATATAATCAAGTTTCTTGACAGACTAATCTTTAGGAAGAACCAAATATATCTACTCAGATACATGTATGTAGCCATAGAGACAGTTATGTATACAAACACTGCACAACTGTGTGATTTGTTATGCAAATATCACACAACGTATTTAGAAGCAATAACTAACTCTCTGTGTGTTCTAGACTACAGAGCAGTCAAATGCATGACCAAGTGAACTCACCAAGCCTGTAAGTATTATTTGTTGTGTTCAAAAGTTATTTCCAAGGTGGAAAAAGCTCACAGCAGCAGAAAGCATTGGAAAGCTGTTGTGTCAGAGACAGCCGTTCAGTATCCATGCAGCTGAAGGCAGGTCTTGTTAGGAGGAGCACCGTGAAGTCAGCCACACAGGCTCATGTATGAGTGCACTGCCTGGATGTCAATGTGTTCACACAACACTCTTTTCATACGCCTACATAGGTCTCTCATGAAAGCAAGGTCTCTAAAACTTTTACACTTTCACTTTTATTGTGATTTTTTTGGAGGGGGGGGGCTGGTCATGGGGCTTGAACTCAGGCCTGGGCACTGTCCCTGAGTTCTTCAGCTCAAGACTACCACTTAAGTCATAGCACCACTTCCAGTTTTCTGGTGCTTAACTAGAGATGAGAGTTTCACAGGTGGATGCAATGGCTCAGGCCTGTAATCCTAGCTACTCAGGAGGCTGAGATCTGAGCATCAAGGTTCAAAGCCAGCCCAGGCACAAAAGGACCTGAGACTCTTATCTCTAATTAACCTCTAGAAAATTGGAAGTGGAGCTTAGCTCAAGGTTAGAGCAGTAGCCTTGAGCTGAAGAGCTCAGAGACAATGCCCAGGCCCAAAGGTAGGGTGGTAACCTTGAGCTAAAGAGGTCAAGGATAGCACCCAGGTTGAGTTCAAACCCCATGACCCACACAAAAAAAAAATGTCTCATAGATTTCCATGCTCAGGCTTGCTTTGAGCCATGATCCTCAGAACTCAGCCTCCTGTAGCTAGGATGACAGGCATGAGCTACCAGCTGCTGGCTTGAGACTCTTAACAATACTAAACTACCAAAAAGCCAGAAGTGGAGCTCAAAGTGGCAGTGCACTATCTTTGAGCAAAAGAAGATCCGGGACAGCACCTAGGTCCTGAATTCAAGCCCCAGGACTGGCATCAAAAAAAAAAAAGTTTAGCCACCAGCCTTGACAGATAAATCTGAAAGACCTTTATCTACAAGTAACCAGCCAAAAGCCGAAGGTATGGCTCAAGTAGTAGAGCACCAACAATGAGCATGAAAGCTAAGTGAGAGAATAGGCCCTGAATTCAAGCCTGGAGATTGACACACACAAAAATAAATAAGTAAATAGAAAAGGAGCAAAATAAGGTGCCATTTCTTTTTTGCCAGTTCCCAGGCTTGAACTTAGGACCTGAGTACTGTCCTTGGGCTTTCTCAAGGCTAGCACTTTACTACTTGAGCCACAGCCCCACTTCTGGCTTTTTCTACGTATGTGGTGCTGAGGAATCAAACCTGGGGTTTTGTGCATGCTAGGCAAACACTATACCGCTATATCATGCTCCTGGCCCATGGAGGGAGCCATTTTTTTTAAATAGCAAGATACAGACAATAGTGCAAGCTAAAACAATGAAGATCACTGTAATTTCAGTAATTTCAAACCTTATCTTATACTACTCACCTTATGCAATTTATCTTTTATGTGTCTGTGCTGATATTAATTCTTTTTTTTTTTTTTTTTTTTTGCCAGTCCTGGGCTTGAGCTCAGGGCCTGAGCACTGTCCTTGGACTTTCTCAAGGCTAGAGCTCTACCACTTGAGCCTCAGCACCACTTCCAGCTTTTTTCTGTGTATGTGGTACCGAGGAATCGAACCCAGGTCTTCATGCATGCTAGGCAAGCACTTTAACCACTAGGCCAAACTCCCGGTCCCTGATATTAATTCTTGAACCTCGCTCTTTTGCTTAGCTTTTTTTGCTCAAGGCTAGCACTTCGGTCGAGCCACACCTTCATTTCTACCTTTTTGCTGGTTAATTAAAGGTAAGAGTGTCTCCAGATATTTCTGCCCAGGATGGTTTGAAACCTCCATCAGATCTCAGTTCCTGAATAGCTAAGATTACAAATGTGAGTCACCTTTTCCCAGCATTATTGTATGTATTTTACAAGTCAAAATACTTCAAATTTGTATAAAGCAAGAAGTGAATACTGCACCAGGGAACATGCGCATTGGTGGGAAACCATGCCAACACGTACCTCTTCTGCTGTCCAGAAAGATGCCTGAGCTTGTTTATACATTTTCCAAATATCAGGGTATTGGATTGGAAAAATGACAAACCGCCGGGAACTCTTTCTTAGAAGTGGTTCTTCGTTTGACTTCACTGCACTTTCACTGGTATCTGAAGATAACCTCTTTAAAAAACAAAGTACAAACATGGGTTTTATGCAGATATTTCCTCTGCATTCATATCTAAATATACATCTGCTATGCCGTGAGGAATCCTTCCAGTAGCTGGTAGCTACATGACTATAGGAAATTGTTTAATTTCTCTGAGCCTTGTTCAATTTCTGCAACTACAAAATAATACCTACCTCAAGCTGGGTTTGATGGCTCATGCTCACAATCCTAGTTACTTAAGAGGCTGAGATCTGAGCTTCACCATTCTGGCCTGGGCAGGAAAAGTTCATGATATTCTCTCTCTCTTTTTTTTTTTTTTTCTTTTGTGGATCATGAGGCTTGAACTCTGGGCCTAGGTGCTGTCCCTGAGCTCTTCAGCTCAAGGCTAGGCCCTACCCCTTGAGCCCCAGTTCCTATTTTCTAGTGGTTAATTAGAGATGAATCTCACATTCTTTAGTACCTGGGCTGGCTTTGAACCGTAATCCTCAGGTCTCAGCCTCTAGAGTAGCTAGGATTAAAGGCTTGAGTGACCAGCCTAGCTCAAGTCCATGATATTCTTATTCCAATTAACCAGCAAAAAGCCAAAAGTGGAGCTGTGGTTCAAGTGGCAGGGCACTAGCCATGAGTACAACCACTCAAGGACAATGCCCAGGCCCTGACTTCAAGCCCTAGGTCTAGAACATGCACACACACAGACACATAAACATACAAACATACAGACACACACACACACACACACACACACACACACACATACACACAATAATAACTTACCTGATGAGAAAAATGCAAAAATTATTATAGTTTTTGCTGCTTCTGAGAATCCAAGTACAAAGCTAAAGACACAATAAATTTCTAAGTTTGTGGATAAAATACCCTTATCCCTTCAAAAACATTCTACCATAGAATACTGGTATGATTATGACACTGTTATAAGCTACTTTTTTAACGTTCTTTTCTAACTTTAACTCAAATAAAATACTTACCTGAAAACATAATAACAATTTACTGTCCTTTGTTCAACTTAACTCTCCAGTGTGTGTGTGTGTGTGTGTGTGTGTGTTCTTTATAACACAAATTGTTTTTACGTTTAAGGGGATATGAAGTAATATTCCCAGCCAAATTAATATAATACTTATTTCAAATGACTGCTACAAAGATCAGAGGAACTAATATAAGTAAAAGTACTTTGAACATACTAAAATACTATATATTTTAGGTTATTGACTAGTAGATGTTTCAGGTTGTCTTTTAAAAGGCTGTCCCTCTATTCAAGAATTATTTTAGCCATTACTTATTTGATCAATCACTATCCTTTATTACTTCCCTAAAGGAACCTGAAGGATCTTTTACTCTTTAAATACTCAGAATAGTTGGAAAATGTTTTAAAATTTAGATATTCAGCCAGGTATGGTAGTTCATGCCCATAATTCCAGCACTTGAAAAGCAGGCAAGGTTAGCCTGGGCTTCTAAAAAATGTATGTAAGCTGGTTACAGGTGGCAAACGCCTATAATCCTAGCTACTCAGGAGGCTAAGATCTGAGGATCCTGGTTCAAAGCCAGCCCAGGGCACTAAAGGTCCATGAGACTCATCTCCAATTAACTACCAGAAGACCAGAAGTGGCACTGTGGCTCAAGTGGTAGGGTGGTAGCCTTGAGCAAAGCTCAGGGACAGTGCCCAGGCCCAGAGTTCAAGTTCTATGACCGACAAAAAAAAGTATATCTATTCCTATATATTATATGTATACTATACATATACATTAGAAAACTGAAATCTAAGGCAGAGGCCTATGGTCAACAAATACTTCAAAACATTCCACCCATATTGCTCTTCCTTTAACCCCTCTGGATCATTCTTTTATAATATTCTGATACTATTCTTTTGTTTTGTTTTGCATTGTATTACCAGTGCACAGGTATCAGGGCTGGAAATCTCTACCATACCCCATTTGCTATATGGATATACTGAAAGTGAGGAAGGAAAACACAAGCCAGTGGCACCAAGCCAGTTTGGTAAGCATAACCTGTGTCAGGATCTATATTACTCCTGACTATTGGCTTCAGGCTGGGATGCAAGTCGTGTATGTGTATGTTACATATAATAATATATAATTATAATAGTATATAAATATATATAGTATTCTATCTTGATAAAAGATGAATTAGGAGAAAACAAGGGGTAAATCAGTACAATATATTTTTTCTTTTTTATTTTTTTGTCGGTCAAGGGACTTGAACTATGGACCTGGGCGCTGTCTCTTAACTCTTCTACTCAAGGCTACTACCACTCTATTCCTGGGCCTGAGCATTGTGTCTGAGCTCTTCAGCTCAAGGCTACCACCCAACTCCTTGAGTGTCAGCACACCCAACTTCTGGTTTTCTGGTAATTAATTGGAGAGATAAGAGTCTCACAGGCTTTGTAGTGCCTGAGCTGGCTTTGAACCATGATCCTCAGATCTCAACTTCCTGAGTAGCTAGGATTACAGGTGTGAGCCCCTGCTCCCGGTTAATCAGCACAATCTTGAACCAAGCTGGAACTGATGTAACACTTATTTCATGATGTCTATTTTAATACAATTTGAGCTGTTACATGTTAGGCTCTCCAAGTTCCCTCTATAGACTTACACTAAGAACCCACACTTATAAAACAAGCTCTATTGTGGGGATAAGCACATTCATCTCTTAACAATCACTAATGGAATCTTTATCACTCCTGTGCCATAGTATTATATTTTCACTTCAAATTGGGCATTGCAAAACTGAATTCATTATTTTATTAATAGAGTTGACTTCATAAAGACTTCATAGGCCAGGAGCGTAGCCTAGTGGCAGAATGTTTACCTAGTATGCACAAAGCCCTGGGTTCGATTCCTCAGTACCATATACTCAGAAAAAGCTGGAAATGGCACTGTGGCTCAAGTACAGAGCTCTAGCCTCAAGCAAAAAGTGTAGTTCAAGCCCCAGCACTGGCAAAAAGACAGACAGACAGACAGATGGAAAACCTGTCAAAATTATTTTAAGAAAGAGGAATAGGATAAGAGAGAATATTAGAGGGATATTGGATCCAAATATACTGTATGCATGTATGAAAATGTCAGTGTCAAGTTCTTTTGTAAAACTAATGTAAGCTAATAATTTTTTTGCTCTGTTGTGGGACTTGAACTCAGGTCCTGGGTGCTACTGCTCAGCTCTTCAGCTCAAGGCTAGTGCTCTACCACTTTGAGCCACAGTGCCATTTCTGGTTTTCTGGTGGTTAACTGAAGGTAAGAGTCTCATGGACTTTAGTGCCCGAGCTGGCTTTGAATCATGATCCTCAGAGCTCCATTTCTTTTTGGTGGTTAACTAGAACCATACTCTAATTCCATCCACTACTTCCATGTGTTTGCCTCTTCTATTTCTCGAACATTTACATGCTGTCATATTTGTATACTATTTATGGGTATCATTTTTCATGCTCCTAACTCCCACCAACTCTGACAAAGCAGATGGAATATCCAAGAATGTGCCTTTACATATAAACTTACTACTGAAGCTTGGCACATCATTTAGTGTTTTCTGCCCTAAAATTATTTCCTTCCTTCCTTCCTTTCTCTCTTTTTCTTTCTTTCTTTCTGCCAGTCCTGGGCTTGAACTCAGGGCCTGAGCATTGTCCTGGGCTTTCTCATGGATACAGCTCTACCACTTGAGCCACAGAATCACTTCCAGCATTTTTCTATGTATGTGGTACCAAGGAATTGAACCCGGATCTTCAGGGTTGCTAGACAAGCACTCTACCTCTAGGCCAAACTCCCGGCCCTGGCATAAACTTTCTCACCCTGAAAACTGTGAGAAGCTGCTGGAAGCTATAGACCTTTTACACTGTGTATTTCCATCTGTGCATACAAAATCAATATACAGCCTTAGGAGATTCATAAGCTACCTTCAAGCTCTTAAGGGCTTGAAGGTAGTTATGAATTAGTTGAAGGCAATGTTCCTTAAAATCAGTGTACTATGATCAGCTGATGTGCTTATTTTAAACATAGTTTCAGATCTGTCCCAAGAATTTGGTTCAGTAGGTCTGGAGTATGGGCGAGTATTTGACTTTTTTTCTTTTACAAAGTACTCCAGAGGGTTCCCACACAGATGACCCAAGCCGCAGCATTAAATCCATAGAAACAAGAAGTTTAATACATTCATAAAGAACTTCTGAACTAAGATAGATGCTCATTACAATGCATTCTAGATCTGAAATTATGCCCGTCATTGTGTATTATCACTGAGACAGGAATAATTAAAAACTTAACTTGGGGCAGGGAGCATAGACTAGTGGTAGAGTGCTGGCCTAGCGTGCATGAAACCCTGTTAGTATGTAAGTGGCACTGCGGCTTAAGTGGCAGAGTGCCAGCATGGAGCAAAAAGTGTCCAAGGACAGTGCCCAGGCCCTGAGTTCAAGCCCCCCCCCCCCCCGCCCCCCCTTTCGGGCTATGAGTTTAGCCTAGTGGTAGAGTGCTTGCCTAGCATGCACTGGGTTTGGTTCCTCGGTACCACATACATAGAAAAAAAGCCAGAAATGGTGCTGTGGCTCAAGTGGTAGAGCTCTAGCCTTGAGAAAGCCCAAGGACAGGGCCTAGGCCCTGAGTTCAAGACTGACCAAAAAAAAAAGTTAACTTCCAGGTGTTAAGCCAGATGCCATTAGCAAAACCAGAAAATCTGAAATTTCCTTATGGGGAAACTGTTATTAACCATATATTTCCAGAGGAAGAAAAGTTTGAAGGATATTTACAATTGGTTTTTAAATACTGTTTATCAATTAATGTTTGAAAAATCAAAATACACTGAAATACATCTGCAATTTGCAACCCTGTAAAGAAATGTAAGGCTAGGCATGAACTCTGAGCTGAATTTCTGTGACCTTACAAATGGTCACAATGTTACATTCCAAATACGACACACCGAAACAGGTTACAAAAACGTCTTCTTCCAAATGGTTGGCAAAATAAGGAGTATGAAAATCTTTGAGCAACAACTTAAACTACCAAGTAACTTTCCAGGTCTTTTACTATTACTTCTATTAGCACAGAAGGAGAGAGAAGGAGCACGACCTTGGTGGTATTTTTGCATAAAGCACTTCTCAGAGAGAGAAGTATCACTTCCACTGTGTTAAATAAAGATACGGACACCCCAAAGATTCAGTTAAGTAGCCTGGCCTGAGCAAACCTGGCTCCTCCCCCCCCCCCCGCACCCCTCCTTGTTTTGAGTATCTCCGGTCTCCCTACCACCTGTCATGGCCACCCCATCCACCTGTGTCAACTTTCACACGCTCCCTTTAACTCAGATATGGATATGCCTTTCTCCGCTAGAACTGCCAGTCCTCTTTCCTTGCCTCAAAGTTTCTGGACAAGGGAAGAGTGGGGGCAGTGGGAGTGGATTGAAAGGGGTGGGGGTGCTCCGCTCCGGGGGCGGAAAGCGGCTCGCTCCGCTCCCCTGCCCCGAGCGGCCTGCCGAGACAAGCCACGACGACAGCCGGGGGCGGCGACGGCGCGGCAGGCCTGCACCCGGCTTTGTGTCCGTGACAAATACGACATCCAACAGAAGTCCAGCGACTGGCGGGTCCCCGCCGCCACTGGCCAACTAAAGGCCCAGCGTGACCCGGGGCGAACGATGAAGCCACGGGAACATTTACCTCATCCGGCTCGGGCCTGGCCGCTTCCGGCCTTTCCGGGTCGCCCATCGCGCAGACTCCGCCAGAGCTACCGGAGCCAAGAAAACGAAGCGCCACGGGCCACCTCCACCGGGAAAGGAGCCTAGGCGGCTACGGGGGTCCGCGGAGCGCGACCCGCCCCCAGCTCCAGCAGGGACCCGCCCCGCGGCGCGGCCCAGTTTTCTCGCTGGTCCATTGAAGGAGCCTCTCTTCAGCGGCCCGGCCCGCCCCGCCTCCTGTCTCAGGAACACGCCCACTCCGGCAGTCCCCGCCCCCTCGGCAGCGACCCCACCACTCCGATCTCCCCGCCCTCGCCGCAGGGACCCGCCTTATCCGGTCGGCCCGGCCCAATCCTCAGGGACCCACCTACTTCCGCCGGCCCCGCCTCGTACACCCACTGACCTCTTCTGGCCTCGCTCCACTCCACTGAACTAGTCCGTCCTCCCCACGTGAAACCTGAAGGAGTCCCCATCACAGCGGTCCCTTGCAGGTGCTGCTTCCTTCCCGCTGAGGAGCCTCCACACTCCGGAGGACCCCACCACCTCGCTGCCCGGCCCCGCCCACTCCGGCTACGACACACCTCATTTTCCTGGCTCCGCCTTCCACATGGCTCACGAGTATTTTTGCTGGGCGGGCTGAGCCCCGCCCACCCCGAAGATCACGCCCCCTCCTCTGGCCCCGCCCACCCGCCTGGTGTGCAGGCCCTGTGAGGGACGCAGATTGCGCGCGGCTCCCCCGGCGCTCGAGTCACGTCCCCACCAGGCGTGGGCCAGCCGCGGTACACTCATTCTCCCGTCGGGAGAGACCGCTAGCGGTGGCCGGGAGGCCCGTCGTGGGAAAGGGCGAGGACGGGGAGCACAGCAGGAAAGGACCACTGAAGAAAAAAGCCTGTCTGTACTTCAGCCACCGCACCGAGGAAGAGGGCCGGGGGCGAAGTCCGTGTGTCCGTGGGGCAGGAAAAGGAGAGAAAAAGGAGGAAATTCCGGGGGAATTTGTTGAAAACAGTGTTTTCTTGCTCCGTGCTCAATGACGAACGTGGTGCAGAGGTGACAGTCCCGTGTAATGTGATGGTATAAGAAACCACGTGGAGGAAAGACGAGTGGAGGAAGAAGTGAATTCGCAGGCTGAAGAGCAAAAGGAGAAACATGAGGCAGAAGTGCTAGAAAACCAGCTTGTGCACAGGTAGAGGCCAGAGGAGCAGACATACGGAACGCCAGAGGCCAGGACACTAATACAGATGGTTGGACTGCATGCCGCTGTCCGTGATTTGCCAGTGGGTCTAGGATTTCCACTGCCAAACCGCTTCTGAAAGACAACCACCTCACTCATAACCAAGGAGCCCCTGATGGTACTGTGCCGGGGACCTGTGACATTCTGGACTACTCCTGTTCATAGTTGTGGCCAACTGTGACACATGTACAATAATCACTTTTGCTATTGCAGCTGAAGACATCACTAAACATAATCTATCAAATTTCTAATATTCTCTCGCAGTATGCTAACTATAATAAAAAGAAAATAAAATGAGCAAGCAAATAAACAAGGTGCTGGTGATTCAGAATGCTGAGATTGAAGGATTTGAATTTGAAGCCAGTCTAGGTGGGGAAATCCATGAGATTCTTTTTCCAGTTAACCAGCAAAAAAACGCTAGTAATGGAGGTGTAGCTCAAGTGCTAGACTTAAGCAAAAAGAGCTACGGGAGGAGTATACAAACCATGAGTTCAAGCCCTAGATGAAATAAAAAGTTGAAATGTGAAGGGAAACATGCCATTACTTTAACAACTTGCACTTATTTGGTGGCTTGCTGTCTGAAGTGTGGTATAAGACAATTTTACTGTTAAGCCTCATTCTAAAATCTATCCTAAATTAGAAGAGAGCCTTTGGGTGGGTGTGCAGTGGTACTGGGACTTGAACTTAGGGCTGCTTGGCTTTGTGCTCAAGGCTGGCACTGTACCACTTGAGCCGCAGCTCCATTTCCTGCATTTTTGCTAACTAGAAATGAGTCTACTAGACTTGCCTACCCAGTCTGGCTCCATGATTATCAGATCTCAGTCTCCCAAGTAGCTGAGATTATAGGCATAAGCCACTGGCACCCAGCTAAGTTAGCCTTTCCTAAAGAAACTACTAGGGCTTAGTGCTGGTGGCTCGTGTGTGTGTGTGTGTGTGTGTGTGTGTGTGTGTGTGTGTGTGTGTGTGTGTGTGTGTGTGTGTGTGTGTGTGTGTGTGTGTGTGTGTTATAGTGATAGAGTTCAAACCCAGGATCCTGAGTATGCCAGGCCAACACTTAAACATTTTACCACTAAAGCATTACAAGTTCTGTCTCCAGCTCACTTCACAGCCACTTTGGTATTGCTTGGTCCTCAGTGCAGCAGTCCTCCTAAGCGGAATGTTTAGGAACTGAAGGGAGCATGATGTTGTGACTCCAACAGTGGGTCCATAGCTTGCAGGTTTAGAGAAGAGGGACTTTGCTATAAAAGCATCTGTCAAGGGAATCTGGAAGAAGGGATATGCATCTAAGTATATTATCTGCATCTAAGGAATTATCACAGTGAAAACCCATGTACTATTAATTTATGATAAAAATATTAAAACCAATAAAAGCAAGTTGGGTTTTTTGTTTTTTGGGTTTTTTTTTTGCTCCCTGGCTGCCATGTGGTTAGCAGAGTTGTTCCACTATGTACTGCCTCAACACCGTCATAGAAATGAGTGACATGATCATGAACTGAAACCATGAACCAAAATGAATCATTTCTCCTTATAGATTGGTTATATCAGGTGCTTTGTCTCAGTAATAGAAAGCTAGCAAATACATACACACACACACACGTACACACAGAGTAGTAGTCCCTTACAAATATACAATATCATCAGTTAAAAATAACTATTTTTCTAGTCTCGTGCCTGTAATCCTAGCTATTTAGGAGGCTGGGATCTGAGGATCACAGTTCAAAGCTGGCCTGGGCAGGAAAACCTGTGAGACTCTTAGCATTAACCATCAAAAATCCAGAAATGGAGCAGTGATTCATCTATTATAGTGTGAGAAAGAAAGCTCAGCAACCAAGCAGAATTCAAACTGCAGGACTGGCATACACACATGCATGTGCATGCACATGCACGCACATGCACACACACACACACAATAAAAATAAAAACCTTCTGATTTTTAGTTTCACAAAATTAAAAATCTACAAATTCAAACATGGCTTGAGAAGGTAAAAATTCAAATTTGTCAAGTAATGGATGATTTGTTACACACGAGGGCTTGAACTCAGGGCCTCACACTTTCATTAGGCTTTCTGGCTAACAGATAGTACTCTATCACTTAAGTCTTGCTTCCAGTCTAGCATTTTGCTGATTAACTATAGGCATGAGCCACTGGCACCTGGCATGAAGCATATTTTTTTTTTTTTTGCTTTCCATTCGTGGCATATAGCCTGGACTACATAACAAAACTTTTTTTTAAAAGAAAATAAATAGCTGGGCACGGGTGGCTCACACCTTTTACCCTAGCTACTCAGGAGGCTGAGATGTGAAGACTGTAATTTGAAGATAGCCCAGGCAGAGAAGTCCATGAGACTCATTCCAGTTAATTAGCTAAGAGCCAGAAGTAGATCTGTAACTCGAGTGGCCATGCCAGCCTGAAAAAAGTCTTACCGACATTTAACTTTCTCTAACTCGGCTAAAGCTACTTGCAATACAGAGCTACCTATGCATGAGCACAATACCTCATAGCACGCGTGTGTGCACACATACGTACTTATACACACACACACACAAATCTGAGATAAGAATTTAGCAACTATAGGGCTTTATGGTTAATTTGAATATGGGGATAAAAGAAAAATAAACTACGCTCTTACATTTCCGACAATAGCTAGAAAACTGACTTGTATTTTCAAACCTGGCTCCATTTGTTTTATGTATTGGGCTTACAGCAGTAGTTTCTTGTGGCCTCCTGTGAACAGATGTCACACAGTAAGCAAGCAAACAGCATTGGCTCCGTTTAAGGGATGCTTGAGTCATAGTTAACAGAAAGGCAGCAAACTTATTATATCACCTGTTCTGGGGGCGGAGGGCATATGAGAAGTGGAAAAATACAGAATGACCAAAAAACAAAAACAAAAAACCCTTCAACCTTAAGGTATTATACTTTTAGTATTGATGCCAGACACTTGTCTCTACAATCCTAGCTAATATAGTCTGAGATCCAAAGCCAGGCTGGCAGAAAAGCCCATGAAACAGTATCTTTAATTAACCAGCAAAATGCTTGACTGGAGGCATGGCTCAAGTGGTAGAACTCTAGCCATGAGCTATGTTCATGAGTAAAGGAGTCCTTGAGTTCAAGCCCTGATATCAATATACATGAATATACAAAATACTGTCAAGTTCTTATCTTCTTTGTATATTCCAAGATAATTGTGTTTATTTTATTTGCCAGTCCTGCGCTTGAACTCAGGGCCTGAGCACTGTCCTTGGGCTTTCTCAAGGCTAGAGCTCTACCACTTGAGCTTCGGCACCACTTCCAGCTTTTTTCTATGTATGTGGTTCCAGGGAATCGAACCCAGGTCTTCATGCATGCTAGGCAAGCACTCTACCACTAGGAAAAACTCCCAGCCAACTGTGCTTATTTTTACAAGTACATTCTGTAATCTTTAGAATGCTCCAAAGTTTTATCGAAACATTACATCTCACCTATCAACAATCATAGCATGGCCTTTCTGTAATGTTCTCCTTGACTTAATATAGTAGTTCTAGGTATTTGATACCTTGAAATAAATTCATTCAACCTATGTGTATACTTTTAAATACTTTCAGATTACAGAATCTTTATATCTTTGGGCTTATCAACTAATTTTGCATATGGTATACTTCTCAGCTCCTGGATTTATCCTTTAAAACAAAGTGTATGTATCTCTGACTCAAGAATATCATGAGATGAAAGTCAGACTTGGGTGCTTTTATATTAAGGCTGAGGATAAAACTCAGCTTTAGGCCTGGTATCATCATCCTTCTACATTCAGTGGCTCCATCCTATTGATATTGAATGTTTGCTGCTTTCTTTTAAGGACATTTTACTTCCTAGTGACTGAAGGACCTGATGAAGTCCTCTAGGAATCAAAAGTTTCTCCTTTAATATTAATTTCATTTTTTGATGCCTGTATCGAGAAAAACTGTTATCGCTGATTTATTTCCACTCCTTCTTGAGCACAATCCATTTGTTTTAAGTTCAGAGGATTAGTTTTCTCATGGACATAATTTTTAGGGAAACATGACAAATGCAGGTGTGTTCCCTAAAGTTACCAAATCAATATACAGATTCTCATCATATAACCATTCCATTCTGTAGGCCATATAGTACAAGCCTGCTAGATAAACTGTAGTTCTTATAGTACATAGGAACATAAGGAACTTAAATATATTAAAGGCCTAATTCATAACTCTCAAAGCTTATCTAACTGCAACTATTCCTTTAGCTTACCGGACTAACAGAGTAATTGCCAGATTTCATCTTCAGCATTGAATTAAATATTTCAAATACAAATACTTTTCCTGAAGAGATTCAACTTGTATCAGAGCTATCAATTAAAGGCTCCAGAATCTAAAAGTAATCAAAAGCAAGTCTGCAGAAGCTTCAAGAAATTGAAGCTCAAGATGGCTGCTATTATAGCAGCCCTTCATACCTTTGAGGTAAGAAAAAAATATATTCATTATTTGTTTCTCATTTTAAAATCTTTGGACTAAGATGGGTGACATAGCTGACATTAGAAAATTCTACTTTTCAAAATAATGCATCCAGACTTTCAATACTGATTTTATTATTCTATCAACACACTGATATAATCATACATTCCACCAAATAATATAGCCCAAGTTTAGGAAAGCAGATTCCAGAATGCCTATAGGTATAGTTCAACAGCTTAGCACCTGCTAGCTGTTCCTAATTAGAGCAAATTATCTAGCCTGTATGCATAAGCACAGTAAGAAAAACTTCTGGACATAATGCCTAACAAGTATGAAACATCCAGTGAAAATAATGAGCAGCAACACCACCTTGCAGTAAGCAATTTTCTGTGAACTATGACTTCACACTGTCACATTTTGAATGTATTTGTACACTCCATCAGTTGGAAGTGTTCAAGGCATTTGTGATCGTGCCTATTTTGATGAAAACACTGAAAATACTTTGTCACCACTGAAGCACTTCCACCACAACTACAAGGTTGAAATGGATCTTTCCACAGCAGGCAGTGTGGGGCTTTAGGAAACTTTTCAACAGTAAGATTCATATTCATGAGTATGTTTCTGAATCACCTAGGGGATGCTGTTTGTAAACTCTGCTACTCAGGTGGCAGAGATATGAAGAATCAGGATTCAAGGACAGTCAAGGCAAAGTCAACAATGCCTATACCACCACCACCACCAACAACAAAAAAGTTAGGCATAGTGGCTCACAGGGGTCCTCTCTCAGCTGTGTGACAGGAGAAGCCAAGGAGAAGGATTGATCCAGGTCCAGGCTGGTCTAGACAAAATAAAAACAAAAAGCAAAACAACAAAAGAGCCCACTGTATAAAGGTAGAGGGACTGTGGGGAAGCACTGAACGAAAGGCTACTCCCTACCACGGAGCAGGTGCTCCCTCAACTCAAATGCCACTGAAAACATTTTGAAGATGTCATGCTTCTATCAAACATTCTCTAAGTTAGAAAAACATGTAGGCAAATTACATATAAAAGCTTGAGAACTACAGCCTTAAAAGAAGATCTTACTTTAAGTTTAAATAGAGAAGTTTCTGGTACACACACACACACACACACACACACACACACACACACACACACACGGTATATCTTTAATGTTTGGGATGATCACTAAACAATGAAATTGTTTTGGGAAAAACACTAAGCCAGTCGCAGTAAGGTCATTATACCAGTATTCTTGATACTCAGATGATTTAGGAAAAGAAATGAATAAAGTAGTAAAGCTATGAAAAGCCACAGTAAAGTTCATTCTTGGTCTTAGAATTCATTTCCAATTCTATTAGATTTAATAAATCACTAAACAAGACCAAAAGAGAACTTTATTTTATATGATCTTTATTTTACATTTAGAACTGTTTTATTCTTTACTTAAAAAAGACTCACTCTGCTTTTAATTGCTACTAAAAGCATTTTAACCAAAATCTTGATTTAGGAAGACTTTAGACATTGTGTTATATATTTTCATTCTTTTAATAGCTACTGAAAATAATTTCACAATTAGGGTTTCAAATGCCCTAGTCCTATCTAGGTCTTATTTAATATCAATCCTAACATGTGCATACAAAGGTTATAGTGATATATAAGTTCTATGTCTTTCAAACTTTCAAGATGCTATTCAGCTCTTCATCTAACTACTAATTCATTTATTCAGAAATAGTATTTGACTATGAACCAATGTCTCACTTTGGCTAAGTTACACAGATCTAATACAGTGTATTCTTGTATAAGTTTTAAGTAATATAGTGAACTTCACTAGTACCATTCGGTTTTTTGCATTTTTAGTGTCAACAGTGTTGAGAGAATATCATTAGATTCAGTCTTTTAAAGAAAGTCATATGATAAAGGCGTAGTCTTTGAACATGAAAATAATCCCTAACCTGATTTTACACAGGAACTAAAGGAGGACAGTCCAGAGAACTTGACCCATTTTTTTTTACATGTGAAATCTTAGTGGTGGACTTAGGGAAAAAAAGTGTTTCTTACTATGTCACTGAAGAAAGTTACTAAAAGCTACAAGAATTTACAGATATCCTAGTCCCAGGACTAGTAATAAGCAGTGGGTTATCAAAAAAGGAACCTGCCACTTAATTGTAAGTTAACTTTTCTATGCCAAGTAACAGTCTCATTTCACTTCTCCCATTAATGGGAGGGAAAAAAACAACAACAACAAAAACAACAAAAAAGAGGCCTGGCCAGGTGTTCCTTCAGGATTCTCTGCTAACTGTAAAATGTGGAAGGCTTTTCTTCTGTTTATTATACTCCATGTGTATATAAACTTTCAGTTTTTAAATCAAAATGTTTATGCACATAACCATCAGTATTTTGCCCTTAATTTAAAAATGTACAACTATATAAATAAAAACTATTGTTTCCTCAGTGTTACTTGACGTTTCTTCTATAATTTCTTTATTTAAAAAAGTAAATGTAACAAGATACTTAAAAAAGGCTAGATACAAAAGTAGTTAAGCTGCTCACGAACATTTAAAACTTTCCAAAATGTATTTTCAATTATCATGGTTTTATAAAACATTTTACAGTTATCAGAAAGTGCCCAGGCTGAGTATACATAACTGAAATACCTTAGTACAAATGTCTAATTAGAACTGAAGTGCAGTAACCTGACTGACTGCATTGAAATAGGGATACAGAGAAAAAGAAAGGTGATTGTGACCAACGTATTGTGCATTGCCCAGATGTACAAAAAAGTGCCCTCAAAGGAACACATTACATGCAAAAAATTAGTGATATCACTTAATATCCTAGAACTCAATGCAGCGAAAGTAAACCGCAATAAAAGTGGTTTTAATAGGTAAAAGTGATTTCATCTGTAAGATCTGAATGTTAAGAACTTTTAAAAAGTTCTACATACATAATACACAATTGCAGCCAACCACAAATTAAACACCATAAAAAAGTTAAATGAAAACACAGAACATACTTAATTTTTTATTTTGAAATTCCCTATTCCCTCTATACAAGAACCTTTGCTGAAACTTTCCACAAAGGTAGCAGTGAATTTTGAGAACATTTTACATTTCCCACCCCCTCAGCAAAAAGATAAATCACAGTGTAAATTATGTTTTTTTTTTTTTTTGCTGTCATCTTTGGCTGGGGTTAGACCCAGAAGTTATTGGCTAGCAAACAATTATAGCCAAATGTTGCTAGTGCTTCTCAGGCCTTTAAGCAACTCAGCAAGGAATGTTTGCAATTGATCTCTATTGAAGTACCACCCAGGGGATATGACAGCATTAACTTCCATAAACTTTATAGACAAATGGAAAAAAATCTACAAAATTAGCTAAGAATATTACACAGCAATACACACTTTTTATACTCTACACAAAACCAAAATTCTTGGTCTTAATGGCGAGTAGCAATTTCTGTTTGAGAATCTGTTTAGAAGAGTAGAGTGGGACATAGAGGCGAGAAATACAAGTATTTGCAGTGGGAAGATGTTGGTCATCCGGTGGTCTGATTGTGATTGAGGGCATAGGCTGGAATCCTTCTTCACTGGCTGGCAAGGAAGGGCTTGATGTCCAAAAGTAAACCTAAAGAAAAACACAGCAATTACATAATATTTAAACCTTAGTTCTAGCAACATAAAAAAACCCCTTTGTACATTAAAAACAGAACCGAGCTTATTTTCTTGCATTAGAAAGGATCAATCGTGAGCACTGGTGGCGCATGTAGAAGGCTGAGATCTAATTATCACAGTTGAAAGTCAGCCCTGGCAGAAAAACCTGTGAACCCCCCCCCCCTTTTTTTGCCAGTCCTGGGGCTTGAACGCAGGGCCCTGGGTGGTACTGAGGAATCGAACCCAAGGTTTCCTGCATGCTGGGTAAGCACTCTACCATTGTGTTGTGGCTCAAAGTGATAAGAGTGCTTGACCAAAAAAGCTGAGACAGTACCCAGGCCCCAAGTTCAAGCCCTATCACCAACCAAAAAAAAAAAAAAAGGGGGGGGGGGTCCTATCATACCTCAAAGTGGCTAAACATAATAATGGTACATTTAAGGTGATAGAAAAAAAGACTACCATCTTGGGGTCCCATCTGTAATATGAAACTGTAGGGATAAGTGGTCTAAAGGTCTTTTCTGTGGTTAAATTCTGTAAGATATCTACGAGCAGAAAAGGGACAAATAAAATGGTGGAGTGCCAATGGCTCATACTACAACCCTAGTAACTCAGGAGGCAGAGTAAAAAACTGTGAATCGGGCTGGGAGTTTGGCCTAGTGGTAGAGTGCTTGCCTAGCAAGCACAAAGACCTGGATTTGATTCCTCGGTACCACATACAAAGGGGGAAAAAGCCGGAAATGGTGCTGAGGGTCAAGCGGTAGAGCTCTAGCCTTGAGAAAGTCAAAGGACAGGCCCTGAGCTCAAGCCTAGGACTGGCCAAAACAAACAAACAAAAAACCTGTGAAAGAAGCTGTGGCAGCTTAATTGGTAGAGCATTAGCCTTAAGCAAAAAAGCTAAAGGGTGTCCAGGGTTGAACTTCAAGCCCTACTAATAAAGAAAGGAGGGGAGAATTAAAGAGGGGACACAAAGAGGAGGAAAAGAACAATAACCAGGCACTTAGCCAGGAGTCTGAGATCTGAGGATGACAGTTCAAAGCCAGTCTGGGCAGGAAAGTCCACAAGACTCATCTCTAATTAAACAAATAAAAAAACCAGAAAGTTGGGGCCAGGAGCATGGCCTAGAGGTAAAGTGCTTGCCAAGTGATAGAGTGCATATCTAGCACGAAGAGGCCCTGGGTTTGATTCCTCAGTACCACATATAAAGAAAAAGCTGGAAGAAGTGTTGTGACTCAAGTGACAGAGCACTAGCCTTGAGAAAGCTCAAGGACAGTGCTCAGGCTGAGTTCAAGCCCCAGGACTGGGGAGGGGTGTGGGGGAGGAAGCCAAAAGTGGAGCTAGTGGTAAAGCACTAGCTGTGAAAAGAAGTCAGGGGGAAGAACCCAGTTTAGAATTCAATCCCCAGAAAGGAGACACAAATACACACACAGTGGGAACCTAGATTCAACATGATTACAACGTCAATTTCTATTTTACCCATCTTTTTAAAAAATTTGTTTTGCCAGTCCTGGTGTTTGAACTCTGGGCACACTGTACTTGGACACTTTTTGCTCAAGGATACACTCTGTAACCTGAGCCACAGCACCACTTCTGGCTCTTTTTTTTTGGGGGGGGGGGGGGGCATGGGGCCTAGGCACTGTCCCTTAGCTCATCAGCTCAAGGGTATCACCTACCACCCCTTGAGCCAAGGCCCCACTTCCCATTTTCTAGTGGCTAATTGGAGATAAGAGCCTTACTTTCTTTAGTGTCCAGGCTGGCTTTGAACATCAATCCTCAGATCTCAGCCTTCTGAGTAACTAGGATTACAGGCATGAGCCACAGCAAACAGCACTTCTGGCCTTTTCTGTGTATGTGGTTTTGGGGGATGGAACCACCCAGGGCTTCCTGCATGCTAGGCAAGCACACTACCACTAGGCTAGGCTCCCAGCCACTACTTTAAATAGTCAAAAGTATGCTTCCCCGAGCCAGGCACTGGCGGCTCACCCTGTGTAATCCTACCTACTCAAAGGAGGCTGAGATCTGAGGATTGCAGTTCAAATCCAGCCTGGGCACAAAACTCTCTGATATTTAATCTTTTTTTTTTTTTTTAAACTGCCCGACTAAGTATAGAGGGGTTACAGTTACACTGTCAAGTAGTGAGTATATTACTTCTAGCACATTGATACCCCTTTTCATGCCTTTGTTCCCACTTTCTACCTCCTACCCCCTCCCCCTCTGTAAGATTTTTATCTCCAGTTAACTACAAGAGAACTTGGAAATGGCACTGTGGCGCAAGTGGCAGAGCACTAGCTTTGAGGTGAAGAGCTCAGACCCAGAGTTTAGCTTTGAGGTGAAGAGCTCAGACCCAGAGTTCAAGTCCCACAACTGACCAAAAAAAAAAAAAGTATGCTTCCCTGAAATACTTATTCCTGACTATAAGCCATCTATCATCAATCCATTCATTTATTGTGTATAACAGTACTGAAGTACATCCAATTTATCAGTAACTCAGAAATCTAACAGGAGGATATCTGTGGTGGGCATGTTGTTCTCCCATAAAAATATTATCAACTCTCAAATAAATTGGAGAATATACTTACATATTGAATTATTTTAAATCATCTCATGAGTAGTCTAGTTTATATAACTAAGCATTATGAAGCCTGGTTAGACACAGGCAATGTGAATAAAAAAGTTTTTCTAGAGTTTTCTGGGTTAAGAATAAACTATAGGGGTCGTGAGTTTGGCCTAGTGGCACAGTGCTTGCCTAGCATGCATGAAGACCTTGGTTTGATTCCTTAGTACCACATACATAGAAAAGCCAAAAATGGTGCTGTGGCTCAAGTGGTAGAGCACTGGCCTTTAGGAAAGCCCAGGGAGAATATTCAGGCCCTGAGTTCCAGTCCCTAGGACTGGCAAAAAAAAAAAAAAAAAGAATAAACTAGAAAGCCAAGCGCAATGGCTCATGCTTGAAATCCTAGCTACTCAGGAGGCTGAGATCTGAGAATCACAGTTTGAAGCCAGTCCAGGCACTAAAGTACTGAGACTCTTATCTCCAATTAACCACTAGAAAAGGGGAAATAGGGCTGTGGCTCAAGGGGTAGGGCAGTAGCCTTGAGCTGAAGAGCTCAGGGACAGCGCCCAGGCCCAAAGTTCAAGGTCCATGACCACCCCCCCCCAAAAAAAAGGAACTATATTTTGTTTTAAATAAGAGTCTGGAACAGACTTTTTCAAGATTAATATATGAGCTGATGTAGTTTGAGTATGAGGCTAAACATAGGTTTCACTGACTAGTAGATATGCTACTATAATTGAGGTTTTTAATTTTATTCATAAGGATCTGGGGGCTCTGTGCTAATATTAAGTAGGATAGAAACAGCAGTCTTAAGGCTTATCCATCACAATTAAGCTACTGCCTTTCTGGTACACAGATAACAAAGCAGTATTGAGATATTTTGCAAAGGTTTACCATTAGTCAAAAATATATGACCAACCATTAAAAAACACAATCTTATCATAAACATAATCCTATAATAAACAGAATGCTAACAGTCTGGGTTGGGATGATGCCCAGCAGTAGAGGGTATGTTTAAACATGCACACACCTATATCCCTGTATCTCCTTTTACTGTGTGAATCTTAACTTACAAGATCTTGTCGTTCTGTCATGCTCATCTTCTCTACTATAGACCAGAACCAACGTTTGAACTGTAGGAGCTTTTCAGCATTTTCTCCTAAGAAGGAAGAATATACTCAGTGCACTGTATTTATTAGTTGTTACATTTTTAAACATAATAGGAAAATGAGATACAAAATTAAAGTTGCTGCAAACTGAGAAATCTCATTCTCAATAAATCTCAAGAAATTAAAACATTTGAAAAATAAAGAATATTTGACAAGCCACTCAAGATGACCAAAATAAGAATCAATTATCTTTAAAATTTATAATCACATGACTTTCGTCTCAGCTGTAAATCATGATCAATAGGCCAGTGCTGAAATGAATAAGCAAAACTTTTTTTTTAATGGAAACTTGTAGGGCTGGGAATGTGGTTTAGTGGTAGATTGCTTGCCTAGCATGCATGAAGCCCTGGGTTGGATTCCTCAGTACCACATAAACAGAAAAGGTTGGACATGGCACTGTGGCTTTAGTGGTAGAATGCTAGCCTTGAGCAAAAGAAACTCAGAGACAGTGCCCAGGCCTGAGTTTAGGCCCTAGGACTTGCACAGAGAAAGGGAAAAAAAGGAGGAAAAAAAAGGCAGACTTCTCCTTCATTCTCTAGTAGGGAGGGAAACATTTTGAAAAGATTTCCAGAAAAAAGCTTCCAGATGATGCCTAAGGCTGATCTAAAGTTTTACAGGCAGCTTCTTGGAATATTTATAAATGAGGTAATTTTTATGAAAACTGAAAATTACATTAAAAAGTAGTTCAAAAACTATTATAACAGAGCACTGTTGGCTCATGCCTGTAATCCTAGATACTTAGAAGACAGATCTGAGGGTTGAAGTTGGAAGCCAGCCCAGGCAGGAAAATCTATAACTCTCATCTCCAGTTAACCAGCAAAAAGCCAGATGTGGATATGTGACTCAGGCAGGAGGGCACCAGTCTCAAGTAAAAAATCTAAGCAAGAATGGGAGGCTAGAAGTTCAAACTCCTAGTACTAGCACCAAAAACCAAAAAACAACAACAGCAAAAAAACTATTATAGAACACTCTAAACATTGTCAAACACAAAAGAAAAAGAAGAAAACTTACCCAAATTTAACTTTCTATAATTTGGCTGAAGCTGCTTGCAAAATAAAAAAACTAAAAGGGAAAAAAATAGTATTTTTGGGTATATAATAATCTTGGACTCTACGTATAGTATTGTGATAGTGAACTTTTTGGAGCGTCAAATGCTTTACTGTATAGTCACAGCTAAAAATATTACTAGACTTCAGAGCTGAATGAATGAATAACTTAGCAAATAAAACACTGGAAATAAAGTTTCTTGAATTGGAGGTATGATACAGACAAAAGAGGGTCTGCCTACTACCAAGCCATCATTTCAAACCCTGATAAATATTCAGGAAAAAAAAAGAGGGTGGGAGGGTTGGGTGGGGGAGGATAGGTTTTTTCCTAAGGGATTACTAATACTCTTCTTTTACTTCTAGATTTCTCATGTGTCCTGAATGCTAATGTCTCTGTAAGTGTGTGATATGCGTCTGACTCTATAAAGCAAATATTACACTATCAAATTCTTTAGACTTTACGAAACCTATATGAATCACTGCTCAACATATACAAAAAAAATGTTTAGTGTATTTTTTCAAAACCACAGGTTCTCTTTGTATTTTTCAGAGTGTTTGTTTAGGGAACTTTGTTTTGGAGACAGGGTTGTGCTATATAAACAAGGCTGGCTGCCTCAGCCTCCACTGAGGTGCGGTTGTGAGCATACATGACAACACCTGCCTAAACAACAGAAAACCTGAAAACTGAGGGGAGGAAATTAATAGACTTAATAATGTACTGTGCTAAGCTATCAAAATATTTTGTTCAATCATACTTTTAAAATACTGTAATACCTTCAAATCACTGAGTAACAGAATACATTTCCAAAGCACTGTAAGTAGATCTAAGAACTAGAAACTCAATACACACACTGAACACTCATCATTTATTTCTCAGGTGAACATATTAAATAATTTCCTACCTGATTCATCATTGAAAGAGGTAAAGCTGATCAACATTTGCACATTAACTTCACCACAGCCATTTACCAAAAGCCTAAAATCTTCTGCTGTTAAATCTTCCAATGAATTTTTCGGAAGCACATCTAGTAGACCTTTCCTCATTGCCTAAAGAATTTCAAAATTTTCCCTTTTATTACAATGAGTACTTTATTGTCCACATATTACATTAGTAAAACCCAACGTAAAACTTTAGTTCTCAGTTTAATCAGAGAAGAGTAAACTTCTGTATTTTGAATTAACAGATTTAAAGGAGAAAGAAGCAACACAGGAATGAAAAAAATGCATAGCAAATTATGTTAGATTTTAAAGTAGTATATATTAATAGCAGTTAACTGAAGTTATTTAAAAATTATGTTAATAAGAAACAGGATAGTGATTAAGCTTTAATTTATCAAAAGTTCTAGCTTGTTAATATTCTGAATTCAGATAACGACAAATGCTGCAAGGATGTGGAGAAGGGGAGCCCTACTGCACTGTTGGTGGGAATATAAACTAGGACAGCCACTCTGGAAGGCAGTTTGGAGGTTTCTTAGCAAACTGAAAATAGACCTTCCCTACGATCCTGTCATACCACTTCAGGACATCTACCCTGTGTATCATAACCAAGGTATGATAAGGACACCTGCTCAGCCATATTTATTTCTGCACTATTCACAATAGCCAAGCCATGGAAACAACCCAGATACCCTACTGCAGATGAATGGATACAAAAAATGTGGTAGACACACACACACACACACACACACACACACACACACACACACACACACATGCACGCACAATCATAGCCAACAGACAAGATAAAATAATAGCATTCGTTGGGAAGTGGATGAAACTAGAGCGAATCATGTTGAGTGAGATAAGAGCAAAGGAAAAAAGGTGCATGGTATCCTTAATGTGTGGATACTAGATCCAAATTGTCCAAGAGCTATGACTCAATATCTGGGTACCCAAGCTTATGGACATGGGCCTTGGAGATATAAACATAACAATTATGATGGGATATATACTTTACAGGCAATGTTATATAGATTGATATGTACCTATGACAGTATAAACCCTCAGCTTAATTTTCATTATTCTAAAACCTATGTGTCAAAAAGAAAAAAAAAAATAAAACCTATGCGTCAATGATTGCATATAGAGATTCCTTCTTGAATACTTGTTTATTAAATACAACATTTGAAATATGATATAAAAACCAGTGTTAATATCAAATCTTTCAAAAAAAAAAAAGTTCTAAGCTGAGTGCAGTGGCTCATGCTGGTAATCCTAGCTATTCAGGAGGGCTGAGATCTGAGGATGAAGGTTCAAAGCCAGCCAGGGTACAAAAGGATCTGAGACTCTTATCTAATTAACTTCTAGAAAACAGGAAGTGGGGCTTGGCTCAAGGGTATGTGGTAGCCTTGAGCTGAAGAGCTCAGAGACAGTGCCCAGGCTGAGTTCAAGCCCCATGACCCACCAAAAAAAAAAAAAAAAAAAAAAAAAAAAAAGTTCTAGCTTGTAAATCAAAATATAATAATGACAATAGTCCTCTCAAACTCAAACTCTAGTTTAGTGAGAAGTTAATTATCACGTTCCTGGAATTATTCCATGTAACTTGAATGTCTTAGTTCATTTAATCTTACACTGATCTTGAAGAGGAGAGAAACAGGCACAAAGTAATTAGCCAACATCATATATAGGCAGATGGTGGTAGAACAATGACTTTATAATCCCAGGCCTGAAATAATGGAGCCTAAGAGTCAGAAATCCTTCAAAAATTAACACAGCAGGCCCAATGCAGCACTTTAGAATACATGACTAATCCCTGGTTAATGTCTGTCCAAGAATAGTGATTTGAGAATGTTCTTTCTAATGTCTACTAATAAAATGTGGTATAGATGCATGTTTCTCTCTCTGGGAGCCTAAAGTTTCAGTATCAAAGCTGGTGCTGTGCAGGACATGTGCCGGACTAGTCTCTAGTGAAACCCTGGACTCTATGACGTGAGCTTCCCAAGCATGAATGTCGCCTTCAGGTTGCTGTGCTTCCTCACTGGAGGAAGAGGCTCACTGCCCGTGACAGCACTTATCTGCCCTGCAAGGCACTTGCCTAGTCTCTGGACACTGCCTAACATATCCTTTTCCCCAATGATCATAGCCCTGCCAAAAGTATGAATGCTTTGGAGTCCTTCTCACAGGTTACCACAAGTACTGAGTGTGGTAGGACCTTTCCAACATCTGCTAAGTAAAGCTGCTTTCCGATGATGACTTTTTCCAACCGTTTTATCTAAAAGAATCTGAGAACTTATTCTGGTCTCTCAAATTTACTTAGTAAAACAAGTTTCAGCTTGGCTTAAAATTTTAGATCTTCTGTAGATTAGCTGAATGCACTAAGCTCATTTACTACGTATGAAGACAAAATAGCCTTATCACATGACAATATATACTTTCTAGAAAACACTTACATGCAATGGCTGTTCTGCTACTACCAACATCCTGTGCTCTGCATATTTCCTCACGTACTCGTACACATTCTGAGGCGTGACTGGGATATTCACACCATTAGGAATGAGTTCAACCTGAGAAAAATTCAGTGACATTTAAAGCAATTTTACCAAAACAATAAGTAACAGTACAAAAACTTCTTTGAATCTTAATATTTAAAGGCAAATATCAAACATCTAAACATCTTAGGCCTAAGTAAAACAATCAGTTCTTTCTTTATCTCACTAACTCTTTATCAATCTAACACATTCACTGTTATGTATATACACATCTGTCTCTCCCCGTCCTTCACTGGAATTTCTATATAAAACTAGCTCAATAGATTAACCCAATTTTCTTGTCAGAATCAGAAAGTACATACCTGTCCTCCACCTTCTTCTTTACACAGGTCAATTGCAAATGCCAAATCCATGGCTGAGAAAACAGCATCGGCATCTGAACTCTGGGAAGCGAGGATTAGTTGCCGTAAACTCTCATACATTACAGGATCAAAAAAAGCAAAATCATGCCAGTTGACCTACAAAAATAATCATATGAAATTTAATTATAAAAGAAAAATCTTTACTCAAACCACTGCTATCTACAAATAAATATATATCTAATTTGAAGACAGAATACCAAACCATTAATAAACTTTTACCTACAAAAGACTATGTATTTATTTGAAGATAATCTACTGCTATACAACTGGAGGTTGGGCTCAAGTGGTAGAATACCAGCAGAGCAAATACAAAGCTCTGTTCAAACTGGTTCTGACAAAAAAAAAAAAAGAATTTTCCACTATATAAAATTGCTTTATACAAATCATATTGAGTGAGACAAGTTAAGACCAAAGGAACAAAAGGCACATGGTATTCTTAATATGTGGCTATTAGATCCAAACAGTACAAGAGCGAGGACTCAATATTTGTGTACCCAATGCTATGGACATGGTACTGGAAATATAAACACAACTACATAGACATAAAAATCTATGACTCTATAGATGCTATGTTTTATTACATAGATTAATATGTATCTACAGCATACAAACCCCCAGCCTAATTTTAATTATGTTCTAAAATCTAAGTGCCAGTGATTGTATATATCTAAGATTCCCTTCTTGAATACTTGTTAAATACATCACTTGAAATATGATGTAAAAATCAATGTTAATAAATTCTTTAATAAAAAAAAACCCTGCTTTATAAACAGGTAGAATAAATCTTAAAACTTAAATGTATTGGTAGAACCAAAGTATAAAATAGCATTTCTTTGCCCAGGTGCACGTATCTCATACCTGTAGTCCTAGATACTTAGGAAGCTAAAATCTGAGGATTATAGTTTGAAGCCAGCAAGGGCAGTAAAATGTCTGTGAGACTCTTATCTCCGATAAACTATTCAGAAAGAGCTCTAACCTTGAGCTCAGGGTCCAAGACCAGGGGATTTTTAAGCTCAGACAGTGGCTCATCAAGTTAATACTAGCTAGCTATTATGGAAACATGGAGCAGAAAGATAGAACTTCAAGGCTAGCCCCAGCAGAGAAGTCTGAAAGATATCTCCAATTAATAAAGCCAAGCTTACAGTTCTCATTGGAGTGTTAGGGCATAATGTCAAATTCCAGTACTGCAAAAAGAAGAGTTTTCTTATTCGTAGGCATGGTAGTACCTACGTATAATTCCACTCCATTAAGAGGTTAAGAATTTCAGGCTCACCAACAAATAAAAATGTGTTACAAAAGCAGTGTGTGTGTGTGTGTGTTGGCCTTCAATTAGGGCCTGAGAACCTGTCCTGAGAATTTTTTTTGTTTTGTTTTTTTAAATTTTTCTTTTGCCAGTCCTGGAACTTGGGCCTTCAAGGCTAGAAGGCTCTACCACTTGATCCACAGCATCACTTCCAGCTTTTGCTATTCAGGCCTTTGTATATGCTAGGAAAGTACTCCAGCACTAAGCCAAACTCCCAGCCCTGAGGTTTTTTTGTTTTTGTAATTTTTTTTTTCTTCTGCTCAAGGCTAGTAACTACAAAAATAGGAATGTAAGCTGGACAAGGTGGCTCACGCCTGTAATCCTAGCTACTCAGGAAGCTGAGATCTGAGGATCAAGGTTCAAAGCCAGCCAGGTACTCAAGTTCTTGAGACTCTTATCTCCAATTAACCAACAGAAAGTGGCGCTATGGCTCAAGAGATAGGGCAGTAATCTTGAGCTGAAGAGTTCAGGGACAGCACTCAGGCCCAGAGTTCAAGTCCCACGACAAACAACAACGACAAACAACAACAAAAAAGAAATGTAAAACCAGCCCAGTTAGTCTACTATATCATCTTTATCTACATCATTTAAATGTAGGAAAACTTTTACTTATAATGATTATAGTTCTTATAACTATGATAGCATGATTTATAAAAGAAAAATTTTATAATTATAGTTATGCTTATTAAAATGACTTACTTTTCTTCCAAGCAATACTTTAATTACATGTCTATTTAATGTAATAGGACAAAGTTCATTTTGCAGCAGACATAGTCCAAGAATCCTAAAAGTAAAAACAGAATGATTTAAATTCAAAGTTAATAGTAGAATACATATAACAAACACACGAATATATTTTTGCTAGGTGTGGTAACACACTCCTATAACAGCACTAGGGAGTTGAGGCAGGAGTATCATAAGAGGTCAGTGTTAGACTACAAAGCAAGACAATCTCAAAACAAATAAACAAAAACTAGAAAGCAGGGACACTGGTGGCACATAGCTTAATACTAATTTTTCAGGAGGCTGAGATCTAAGGACCACAGTTGGTAGCTAGCCCAGGTAGGGAGGCCTGTAAGACTCTTATCTGCAATTAAACCAAGATGGCTCAAATGGTAGAACACTAGCCTTAAGCAAAACAAACAAACAAAAACAAAAAAAAACAAAAAAAAAAATTGGGGAGGGGGACAAGGGGAGAAGACTCTAGGGTTCAAACCCTCATAACTGACTGACAGACAAGACACACACCCCTATACACATACACAAACCCCACATGTTAAAATAAAAATCTATTTTAGAAACATCTCATTAAACTATTACTTTCAGGGTTTGTTTTTGTTTTTGTTTTTTTGGCCAGTCCTGGGGTTTGAACTCAGGGCCTGGGCTTTCCCAGGTCCTTGGGTTTTCTCAAAGCTAACACTTTATCACTTGAGCCACAGCACCACTTTCAGCCTTTTCTGTATATGTGGCATGAAGGAATTGAACCCAGGGCTTCATGCATGTTAGGCAAACACTCTACCACTAGGCCACAATCGTGGGGTTCATTACTTTGTTTTCTAAAGTTATGCGGGGATAGTAGAGCAGCAGTAGTTAGGGGAGCAGTAGGCAGACAAGCTCAATATATACAAGATCTTTCTGTGTCCCCGTCTCTAGCCCAACTCACCCTCCAAAATGTAAACATTAACATTTTTTTACCTGCCAATGTTTCTAAAACAATTCAACCTTGCTTCTGTGTTTTTGCCAGGCCTTGGAGTATAAAATCCTCTTTTTCCAGGTTGGTAAAACAAAGGGGCATTGTCATCACCATCATCTGTATCATCTAAATCCATATCTACTACACTTCTACTAGAGCCATGACGCTTTCGGTTTTCCTAATAATGAAATATCAGAGATTAATGTCCAAGATTCATTTGTTTTTAAATAAAATTATATGAGCTGGCTCTCCAACTCATTCAAAGGGCAAAGCAACACTCACTATTTAAACATATGTATATAATACTAAAGATAACTTTTAATTTACTGTTTCAAAATTATACACAAACCGTACAATTTTACATGCACAAATATGCAAAGTAACTTTCAAGTTTTTGCTACCTTCCAGGTGAGATAAAGTAACAAGGATTACCTTTACTTTCCCGCCTGCAAAGATGTTATACCAGTCCACCATTTATTGAAGTTCTAACTACTTTAACTATCTCTGTATACTGCTGTTTACTTACCAGAATTCACAGGCAATCACTTTATATATATATTTTGCATTAAAATTTTAGTTGTAATCAATGAAAGAGGGTAAGATTAGCTGGATTTGCTTCTCATGGTTAGCACAGAAGGTTCTCCAGTAGGTGATTAAGTAGGATTAAGGCATGAAGTACATTCCTTAAAAAAGCTCTCAGACTGGGAATGTGGATTAATGACAGAGTACATGCCCAGCATGCATGAAGCTCTGGATTCAATTGCTCAGTATCACATCTTAAAAAAAAAAAAAAAAAAAAAGCGGGAAGTGGTACACTGTGGCTCCAGTGGTAGAGTACTAATAATGAGTAAAAGAAACCCAGAGACAGTGCCTAGGCCCTGAGTTCATAACCCAGGACCAGCAAAAAAAGAAAAAAGAAAAAGGGGGAGGGGGTGCTTCCTTACTACATATTTTTTTTTTTCTTCACCTTTGACACCAACTGCTTTGAATGATAGGCCCTTGGATATTATGCCACTTCTCTTCTCTGCTATTCAGTCCATTGGAGATAACAGTTTAATTCAGTTTGTTCAAACAGAAGTACTTGTTAAGGTTACAATAGAGCCCTAACTAAACCAATCTTATATTCTGTATAAGATAATTATATGCTCATCTTTCTTTTTGTAGTATAATCATGAATTTTATTTGCAAAGACATAATTGCTTCCTAAATTGTTTCTTTCCCACAATCTTTTTTGAACTTCCCCTGCATTTAAAATCTTCTAAGTCCTTATTAGTACATGTTCAAAACATCTCTTACCTGTACCTTTTCTGAGGAGTCTAATAATCCAAGATCCAAGATACTATCAGCACCATTTTCCCTAAAAACAAAACAAATGAAATTACCTTTTCACATTCCAGATACACCTACAACTTTGTATAGAAAACATATTTAAAAAAATTGTGAACATTTATAAATTCATTTAAGTTTTGAAATCAGAACACTGAAGTTCTAGGGGAACCAAATTCAATAATACGTATTTTTCAAATCTAAAAGCTGGATTTTTTTTAATATTTATTTTTCTAAAACCTACAAGCTCCCAGCACTAGGAAGCCTGGGTTACATAGCAAATGTTACTTTAAGGTCAGCCTACTCTACATAGCAAGCTATCTCAAAAATAAACCAAACATAACTAAAATACCATCAGATACTGTTATATCTGATAGTAGATAATGGGCTAAAAGGACACTTGATTTAACACAAAACTCAACAGAAAAATGTTCAAGAAGCAGTCAAAACAGTTATCAAATTCTCTAATATATTTCATAATTGTAGCACATTAGCAATCTAAAATACTTAATAATTCTAGAATACTTCAATCCATAATGCTAGGTGATAGAAGTTCATGAGTTGCACTTTATTAAAAAGCCACATTGTCCTTACACATTGTCCTTGTATCCCTACAATTGCTACTAAAGATCTAGGAAGTGGCTGAGAGTTTGATGTTTACCTAGCATGCACCAAGACCTGGGTTCGATTCCTTGGTACCACATATGGAGAAAAAAAGACAGAAGTGGTACTGTGGTGCAAGTGGTAAAGCCCGAGGGCAGTGCTCAGGTCCTGAGTTCAGGGCTTTCTGAGATTGGCACAAGGGCAGGGGCTAGAGGAAAAGGGAGACTAAGGCAGGAAGATACAAAGATCTAGGCCAGCCTAGACTATACCAAGTTCTAAGCCAACCTGGGCTAACTAGCAAGATACCATCTCAAAAAGAAACAACATATTCTTCTAAACCTTTTCTGCAATGGCCAAAACTATTTATGTAATAGCTTACGAGAAACAAATACACTGTACATAAAAAGTCCAAGGAAAGCCAAGCACAGTGGCTCATACCTACAATCCTACCTCCTCAGGAGGCTGAGATCAGAGGACTGTGGTTCAAAGCCAGCCCAGGTACTAAAGTCTTACAGACTTTTTATTTATTTATTTTGGTGGGTCATGGGGCTTGTACTAGGCCTGGTCACCGTCCCTGAGCTCTTCAGGTCAAGGTTACTGCCCTACCCTTGAGCCAAGCCCCACTTCTGTTTTCTAGAGGCCCCAAGTCCTGGGCCAGGAGTTTGGCCTAGTGGTAGAGTGCTTGCTTAGCATGCATGATTCCTTGGTACCACATACATTGGGGGGGTAGGGGGGTGGCGGCAGTGCAGAAGTGATGCTGAGGCTCAAGTGGTAGAGCTCTAGCCTTGAGAAAGTCCAAGGACAATGCGCTCAGGCCCCAAGCTCAAGCCCAGGACGGGGGGGGGGGGGGGAGCCAGGCACACGGTGGGGAGAGAAAGATTCAGGTCCTTTTGTGCCAGGGCTGACTTTGAACTTTGATCCCCAGATCTCAGCCTCTTGAGTAGCTAGGATTACAGGCATGAGCCAGTGCATTTCCTGGCTTAATCTTATTTCCAATTAACCACTAGAAAACTAGAAGTGGCTATGGCTCAAGGAGTAGGGCAGTAACCTTGAGCGAAGAGCTCAGGGACAATACCCAGGACCAGAGTTCAAGCCCTATGACTGACAAAAACCAAACGAACCAAAATGGTCCAGGGGGGAAAAAAGTAGTAAGAATGAATATAATAACATTGGATCAATAGATAAAGTCTAGTTTGAACCATTTAAGGGTTCTCAGAATGGCCATTACAATTTTAGCCTCCTTGTTTGTGTACCTCCACAACTGCATGTAATCTCATTTCCTAACAGAAATTTTCATCTCAGGATAACAATAGAATGCTTCCTGGCATGTATAAGGCCCTGGGTTCAATTCCCATGCACTACAAAAATATTCACCAAAAACAATCAATACTTCAAAACTTTTAAAGAGTAAAGGATAGAAGTCATAGTAAGTATGGCATATCTTGTAACTTAACTGTTTCATACTTTTAGACTTTACATTTAAAACAAAAACTGGAACACTTCCAAGGTGAGTACGAAGGCCTAAATTAAAGGGTTTATCCTCAAACTTCTTCAAGGAAAAAATATGGACTCTTAATACTAGGGTATTCTGGTAGAGAATACCCTATCTCCTCCCCCAGCTAATCCTGAGGCTTGAATTCAGGGCCTGGGCACTACCCCTGAACCTCTCTGTGCTCAAGGCTAGTGCTCTACCACTTGAGCCAAAGGGCCACTTCTATCTTTTTCTGTGTATGTATGGTATCAAGGAATCGAACTTAGGGCTTCGTGCATACTAGGCAAGCACTCTATCAATAGGCCACGCTCCCAGCCCCTCAATGTCAAGTACATTTTTAAAGACTCTTTAAGTGCTAATAAGACTCTATCATTCTAAAACATAAATTCTCTAATTTACAGATTTTAAATCAACAGTTAGAACCAAAAAAAGGAAATGTACTTTATGGTATAAAGTTTAGGATATTGTAGCACACACAAACTAAAAACAAAGTCACTGATTGGTGCTACACTGAACTGCTGTCCCAAGTGCACACATTACCGTCCATGTGCAATGATGAGTTCCATGGCCTCATCTACTCTTGCTCTCAGAGAATCTTCACTTGCTAGAAGGAGCAACAGCTGAGCCGGGGATAATTCCAACAACATGCCAGTGATTTTACTTGCAAATGCCTGTAAATGTTAAGCGAATGTTAATATCCCTAGTCTGAAATTGCTAGTCTAAACATACAATCAGGGAAAAGTGTAAGAAGCTCAAAAAATTTTTTTTATTAATTTTTTTGCTTAAACTACAAAGATATGAAATAAAAACTTTGTTATAGAGAACTCTGCCTGGGAATGAATAGCCCATGTACTACAGTCTTATCTGAGCCAGTTACTGTGTTTGTTGTGACAAGTCTTGCTTATGGTGCTTTAATTACGTAAGTAAATATACATACAATTTCCACACTTTTTCTCTTTTCTTTTAGAGAACAAAAAAATAAGGGAAGGAAAGAGAAATACCTATTATTTAAGGCTATGAACTTATTGCAAGACATAAATTATTTTATTACATTTGTTATACTTTTTCTTGCTACAAAATATAGTTCTGAATACTTATTAGTTGGTTTACAGGTTTCACATTATGAAAGATACCTTACATTACATTCAAAATTAAAAAGTCTCCCTACAGAATTTATCATCCGGAAACCACTGTTCTGTGTTCTAGATATTGCTAATGAACAAATTAATGCTTGCTTCAAAGTGGTCATAATAAAAATCGGCACTGGGCATGGTGGCTCACACCTGTAATCTTAGCTACTCAGGAGGCTGAGATCTGAGGATCACAGTTCAAAGTCAGCTCGGGCAATACAAAGCCAGAGAGACTCTTATCTTCAATTAATCACTAGAAAACGCAAAGTGGAGCTGTGGCTCAAAAGGGTAAGGTGGTAGCCTTGAGCTGAAGAGCTCAGGGACAGTGTCCAGGCTAGAGTTCAAGCCCCATTACCGCCGGCCCCCCTCCCCCTCTGCAATAAATATTCCTTCCTAAGCATGCTTGCTATGGTGCTTAAGCTAAACAATGTAACTAGTACGCAGCTGAATGCTTATTTTCCCAAATAAGAGGCAGCTAAGTGTACAGTGCATACGGGTTGCATTGCTTGCACTCGAGGATAAAGCCTCTCTCCAAGTGCCTGCCGATGTGCCGGCAGAGGGTCAGGATCATCACTAGGATTCCCCTCCGAGGCAGGTCTGAAGGGCCGGGTGTCAATGGAAAGCTGTCTTCTAAAGTCTCTGTAAGAAAAAGAAAGCTTTAATGACCTTATTTCCTTTAAACAGCACAATTAGAACAAAAAGTAGAAAACTGGAGCATAAAGATTGTTGCAGTTTAGTTAGTACCAAGATGGCATGACATCCAAAGAGATATTTGGAAAATAAAAATTAATTTACTTTTGTTGCTTAAGTCTAAAAATGTATAAAATGATTTGGTTCTGATAAAATGATTTAATAGCAAGGGACAGGAGTTTAGCCTAGTGGTAGAGTGCTTGCCTAGCATGCATGCACGAAGACCCGGGTTTGATTCCTTGGTACCACATACGTTTAAAAAAAAAAAAAAAAAAAAAGCCAGAAATGGTGCTGTGGCTCAAGTGGTAGAGCTCTGGCCTTCAGAAAGTCTAAGGACAGTGCTCAGACCCTGAGCTCAAGCCCAGCACTGGCAAAATAAACAAAATGATTTAATAGCAGATACGACTTTATAAAGTACTAGCAATGAAGAGAATTCTCATTATTCCTAGAAATGTTAGGCACAAGTAAAATGCCATTCACTTCAACAAAAGAAAAATCAGGTTTAATTAACACAATTTGCCACAAGTAGTATTTTAAGATACACTAAGGAAAGAATAATACAAAGACTGTAGGCAATAGTTATTAGTAACTAATTAAACTACATACATGTCCAAACATTAGAACCTCAATTTTCTACAAAACAGCCCATAATTATAACTTTACAGTTTTTTTTTAGATTTTGTTTTTTATTTTTGCCAGTTGTACGGCTTGAACTCAGGGCCTGGGGACTGTCCTTGGACTTTTCTCAAGGCTAGAACTCTACGCTTGAGCTACAGCACCACTTCTAGCTTTTTTCTATGTATGTGGTGCCAAGGAATCAAGCCTGGGTTTTTGTGCATACTAGGCAAGCACTCAACCACTAGGTCAAACTCCTGGCCTGACTCTATGATTTTAGCAAGACTAGGTCCAACTGAACCAAAATGTTAGTATTCAATGAAACAGAAAATTACTGTACCTATCCCGGTCTCTCCGAGAACCTGCTCGTAAGCCACTACTCCTCCTCATTTCCCTTTCTCTTTCCCGTTCCCGATCTCTCTCTCCTCTGTTCCTTAATCTTTGCATTAAACCTACAAAAGATGAAATACCATTTAAATATATTCAAATATAACTAAGTTAAATTTCAGTCACTGCAAATTATGTCAAATGTAAATAAGACACGACCCTCAAATTTATCTTCCTACAATGTTTTACCCATGTCTTTATCCCATTCTCCATTTGTTATTTTTAACTGCAGACTCTTTAGAATGTATCTGGCACATTATAGGTTTACTTCAATAATTTGTTAAATGTCATTTGCACTTATGCCAAGGATATGAAACATACAGCATACAGGCTATGTTACTATGTTAGACTGACTATAAATAATGCTAATATTTCTTATGTGCTTACTAAGTCATTTAAATATCTTATTGGTTCTGGGGCTCAAAACTGTAATGAATGCCTACAATTACAACTATTCAGAAGGTACACAGTGGAGGATCCAAGTTTGAACCAGCTCAAGGAAAAAAAGAGACCAAATCTCCGTCAGTGATTATAGTGTGGTGATTCATACCTATAATCCCTATAAGGAGAGGGATTATAGAAATTATAAGGAGAACTTGAAACATCTGAATAGATAAAGCACAAGGGACCGGACAATGCTAAGTGGTAGAGTACCTGCACAGCCTAGTCTCAGGCCCTGAGGTTGAGAACAGGAGTACTGCCAAACAATATTTTCTGTTGTCCTAGGTGTGGGCATTAAATATCACAAACTACCAAGATTGTTAGCAATTATTATATTTAAATGTTTTTCTCTTTGAGGAAGTAAGAGGGAGCTAACATTAGGCTCATATTCTTGTTTGGCTTACAGCTAGCATTCTTCTACTTGAGTGATATCGCCAATGCAGCATTCTGCTGGGGATTTTGGAGACAGGTTCCAGGCTGGTTTCAAAGGCTAATCCTCCTGAGTAACTAGGATTACAGACTGGAGCCACTAGTGTCCAGCCTATTTACCTAAACTCAAGGCAGAGTACAATTTGCTAAAAAGTTTAAAACCATATGACTGCCCATGTTTTCTCGCCCAAATCAGTCAATATATTTTTTGCCACAAGACTCACTCAAATGGTAAACGTGATGCTAAAAGGCTGGGGATCACCACCATTTTTGGGGGTGGGGTGGGGCCATGGGGCTTGAACTCAGCCTCAGCGCTGTCCCTGAGCTCTTCAGCTCAAGGCTACCGCTCTACCCTTGAGCCAAGCCTTACTTCCCATTTTCTAGAGGTTAACTGGAGGTAAGAGTCTCCTCTCAGGTCCTTTTGTGCCTGGACTAGCTTTGAACCTTGATCCTCAGATCTCAGCCTCCTGAGTAGCTAGGATTACAGGCATGAACCACTGCACCTGGGTACACCACTATTTTTTTTTAAAACTCTCTATCCTTTTTATAACTTAGCATCTATAACAACGGTTTATAGGACCAACATACAGTGTAGCCTAGGTAACACTCATGGTATTTTTAGTAGTGTCTATAAACTTTTTGTCCTTCAAGTACTATACTATATATAATGTACTCATAAGGGTTGATAACTTTTAAGTCTACTTGATATAAATTACCAATTATCTTCTAAGACCTGTGGATTTCCACAGATGGTTAAATGTGCTAACTATAATTTGAGGATAGGGTAGGTAGTTTACATTGCATTGTCACTTTCTTATCTCACTGGGACTATTACCAAGTTTGTAAACCATATTTACAATATCCTATCTTGAGACCAGCATTCTGTTCTCAAATGCAGAGGAAGAGGGAACATTGTAATTTGCTCATGGAATTTTTATCTTAACCTATCTATAACAACCTGTCCCCAACAAGTAACTGAGATGAAAACTAGTTCCATTAATCTAAAATAAGAACTGTACTAAAAATTTCCTATTGTAGATATACACACACAAATGGTCATCATTGCTTTTGTCATTGAAATTTTAAATGATTTTAAATCATTGTTTTGATGTACTTACTTGTGTGGGTACCTTTGTTGGCATTTTGGATACAATCTAGATTTGGCAACTTTTCATTGGACAAAAATGCTTGTGCAATGGCTGTATAAAAACTTCGTGCTACACCACTGCCCTCTCCTGGTTCATCCTTAAATGTGACTTTTACTCTGTGGACAGCCATTGGTGTAGTGGCACATCTTCGACCAAAATGATTATTAAGCTGTCTCATAGTCTGCTGAATGAGAAGATCTCGATCTCGATCAACCTATTAAAACATGCCAAAAGGTAGTAAATTCAGTGCTAGAAACCATACATTTTTCTGTAAAAGACCTAAAGAGGCTACACATAGTGCAACACACCTATAATCAGGTAAAAATGAGAAAAATCCCAGGCAGAATGTAAATGTCAAGGTTCAAGGCTTGCCAGGACAATAAATTTAAACAAGACTTTATATCAATATACTGGCTCAGGTGACAAGAGCCTCTGCTCTGTCCTAAATTCAAACCCCACTACTGCACTACCTCCATCCCCAATAAAAGACAATGCATCAGTCTCTAATCCTATCTAGTCTTAGGGAATTAGGAGGATCATGGATCAAAATCAACCTGGTCAGGAAGTTTGTAAGATTCCTTCAGTCAATAAAAGCAGGGCACAGTACCATATACCTCTCACCCAGCTATGTAAAAAATGTAAATAGGAGAGTAGCCTTGGCCTGCTCAGAACAGATGTGTGACCCTATCAAAAAAATAGAAGTGTGGTTCCTCTTGTAATGTCTGTGCCTAAGAAGGACAAAACTGAGTTCAAACCTTAGATCATCCAAAAACAAAACAAAATGTATATGGAAAACAAGTTGTATATCATAGTACATTTGTATAATCCCAGCTATGCAGGACCGAGAGATAAAGAACTACCATTTGAAAAACATTAGCACCCTATCTCCTGAGTCCAAGTCCAGTACGATTATTAGTTAGCTGGAGAATTTCAGCCTTTTCTGCTATGGCTGGCTTTGAACTGTGATCCTTCATGTCTCAGCCTCTTGAGTAACTAGAAATACAGACATGCACCATATGAGCCTGGCAGAGAGAGAGAGTGAGTGAGTGAGTGTGTGTGAGTGTGTGTGTGTTAAGATGTATAGAAATCTAACTATCCAGTTAAAACAAAAATGCCTAGAAATAAATAGAAACCTAGTAGCAATGTACAACTATAAAGTTCTTATTTTAAACTAAATTTGGTGATTGTACTTCTTATTGTAAGGACAGCGCCATTGGCTCATTAACTACAATCCTAGCTACTCGGGAGGCTGAGATCTGAGAATCACGGGGGCAAAGCCAGCCCAGGCAGAAGTGTCCATGAGACTCTTAGATCCCTAACATCAAAAAGCCTGAAATTAGCTGGGCACCAGTGGCTCACACCTGTAATCCTAGCTATTCAGGAGGCTGAGATCTGAGGAGCATAGTTCAAAGCCAACCCAGTCTGTGAGCTTCTTATCTCTAACTAACCACCAGAAAACCGGAAATGGCGCTGCAGCTCTCAAATGGTAGAATGCTAGCCTTGAGCTCAGCGACAGTGCCCAGGCCCAGAGCTCAAGCATGGTGACCAACCAAAAAAAAAAAAAAAAAAAAAGTTCAGGGCCCTGGATTCAAATTCCAGCCTTGAGTGAAAAGCAAAGTACACGCCAAGCCTTAGTACTTACTGTAACAAAAATAAAAATCAATTTTATTTGAAATAAGGAAGGGAGGAGGGGAACACACGATGATTAGGAGGATGTGGAGAGAGGGAAACGGGGACAAAAACATGAGAAGGGATATCAATGTGCAAGAAGTAACGCACCCACTACCTGACAAATTTAACTGTAACCTCTCTATACATTACCCAACAGTAAAATACAATATAAAAAAACTTAAAATTAACAAGCACATTGTTATTCTACAAGCTTTCAAATTCATGTACTAAAATGGCACACCTATAGATATAATAAAAGAAAATCTAAATACCTTTACCTCTAGTGATAAATCTCTTGACTGTTGGTTTCTCAGTTTTTCCATTTCTCTACGGAATTTTGATTCTTTTACCTCAAAGCCACCCAATTCAGTTAAGATCTTAAAAGAAAAAGCACAACCACATTACTGTCTGAAATATGATTATGTCGGATAAAATTTTAAAGTGAACACTACTTACTGATCCTGGTTCTGCTCCAACATCTTCCATAAACACTCTACCAAACAATTCCAAAGAAAGACGCCAACGTCCTAGCAGCATGTCATGGGAAATAACCATTCCCATGAAGCTACACTGTGGTCTGTAAAAATAAAGTTGGTGTCAGCCAATCAACTGGGAAAATATATTTACCAACAGTACATCAGACAAAGGCTTAACCATCCGATATGTACAGGGAACTAAAGAAACTAATTGCCCTCAAATCCAACAAATTGTTAAATAGGCAAGGGAACTAAAGAGAGACTGATCAGAGAAAGAGGTAAAAATGGCAAAGAAAACATGAAAAAACGCTCATCATCCATGGTCATAAAGGAAATGCAAATAAAAACAGCCCTAAGATACCACTTTACCCCAATTAAAATGATCAATATTCTGAATTCAGACAACAACAAGTACTGGTGAGGATGTGGCATCCCTGGCACTAAAAAGTTTGTGAGACTCTAATCTCCAATTAACCACCAGAAAATTGGAACTGGCACTGTGGAGGTACAAATATAACTATATAGACGTAAGTCTATGATGGGCTATATATACTCTATAGACATATTGATATTAGATCAATGTATCTTGACATACGAAGAACCCAGAATAATTTTAATTTTATTCTTAAAATCATATGCCAGTGGTAGCATATAGAGATTCCATTCTTGAATACTTGTTTGTTAAACTTGACATTTGAAGTCTAATGTTAAAAAATCTTTTTTTTTTTTTTTTTTTGCCAGTCTTGGGCTTGAGCTCAGGGCCTGAGCACTGTCTTTGGACTTTGTCAAGGATAGAGCTCTACCACTTGAGCCTCAGCACCACTTCCGGCTTTTTTCTATATGTGGTACCAAGGAAAAGAACCCGGGTCTTCATGCATGCTAGGCAAGCACTACCAGCCCCTAATTAATAAAATCTTTTAATAGAAAAAAATAAAGTCAGTCAGGGTCTATGAAATGGTAACCCCTCTGTAAAACACCTTAGTAACACCAATAAAATTACGTTCCTCTCCCATAGCCACTCATTCCTATATCCTCCACCACAGACATATCCCCAACATGTTCAAGCTTCATCTTAGCTTCTCTTCTTGAAGTCCCATGTCCAGTTTCACTTAGAATACGACTGAGTTTCCTTTATGACATTCAGAGCCAGAATTCCCATTTCCTAAATATAGCTCCATCAATGAAATTCAAGTGAGATTTCCATGGCCTTGATTTTCCTTTTTTATGAACACCATTTATTTTCCTATTGCAGAGAGGAAGCAGCTTTTCTCCACCCGCCCTTGTCTAGAATGATAAAAGCCCATGTAGACTTTCTCTTCCTTTCAGCTATTTCCTTTCCATTCCTAAACCAATACAGTAGCTTCAACTCCATTTCTGTTGCAACTAGAATGAGTAACAGCTTTCCAACTGGTCTTCCTACCTCTAATTCTTTTCACCAATTTGTTTCTATACATTACAGCCAACACAGCTCAAGCCAGAACACAGAAACTATCTCCTGCCTTATGTTTGTCAAGCAATGTATACACAGTGTATCTTCCTTTTATTAACTTTACTCCTTCTAAGCACATTTTTTTTCACTTCTTCAGGGAATAATAAATTGCAGATACCATGTAACCAAAACATGTGAAGAAGAGTCATTTTAGAGCAGAGCCATTATCCACATTAAGACATAATGCATGTTAACAAATTCTAATTTAATAACAGCACCCACCTTTTTAAAGAGAATTATCATTTGTATACAAAGACAAAGGAACCCAAGTCTGAATAGTATTCCTCGAAAATAGTAGACTGCCTAATTATTTATAAGTTTCCTTTAGCTGAGTGACTGGAACAGTTGTCTGGCATTTTACTATGTGTATGTACACACACACACACAATTATTTCTCTTTCTTCTCTTAGGCTCTACACACACACACACACACACACACACACACACACACACACACACACACACAATTATTTCTCTTTCTTTCTTTCTTCTTTTGGGTTCTGTCCTTAAGCTTCTCTGTGCTCAAGGCTAGTGCTTCACCACTTGAGCCACAGCACCACTCCCAGCCTTTTCTGTTATGTGGCAGCGAGGAATTGAACCCAGGGCTTCATGCATGCTGGGCAAGCATTCTACTATTAAGCCCATATTCCTACATTTTAAGACAGTGAATTAAACACTAAAACTAAAGTCTTGGAACTTTTTTTCAAAAAAATTTTTTTATAAAATGTTAACTACAACACTGTCACAAAATCTAGGTTTAGGAAACTAGAAAGTCATAATAGCAATAATTATATTACTTATATTTCCATTACTCAAAGCAAGTTCACAAAATTCATGGTTTCTATGTAAGAGTTTTCTAAACAAAACTTCCTTAAAGAAACACAACAGCAGAAAAGCAATACAGGAGGAACACTACTTGCACGTAACGAGTACCTGAAAGATGTAAGGGGTGGTCCTTCACTTTCAGTAAGACCTATTTCTGCCAGTAAACTACTTTTCAGTTGTGCAGCAAGATCATGAGCCGATGGGCCTGGCTTTGAACTCTCCGATTCTTCTGCCAGCGTGTTCTGTTCTTCCCCTTCTTTTTTTTGCCGATTTTGCATATTCATCACATTTTTCAGATTGGCAGCATAAGACATTTTAGTTGGAAGAACCTATCAATTTTACATTTAAAAGTTACAAACCAAAAAAATTAAGTAGATTTTGTTTTGAACTCAATGTGTGCCTAAGTCTCCACAGAAGTCATGTTAAATAACTTCTTTTCCCTTTCAGAAATTTTTGCTATAGAGCTACAGCAAACCCCTGGCAGATCACCCATTCCAGTGCATTCACTATTGTGGTCTAAGAGGTCTCCAAAAGGAATCTAAAACATACGTGGCACACTTAGGTCACTAACATAGTTCCAGTGTTTTTGTTTTTAATACTGAATTCCCCTTCACCGTTTAATTTGAAAAAAAAAATTATTCATTTATATTTTTTCTACACTGCTTTTTAAACATGCTATCTTAAGAAAGGAGAAAAAAAAAAAAACCAAGAGTTTAATTTTAGGTTCTCAAGTAACACCCTTACCTAGAATCTAGATCTACCACTTAACTAGCTATATGACACTAGACATGTAGAATTTATAAACCCTTCAAAGCTTCATTTCTCACTCATAAAACTATGTTTTCTATTCAACATGGTTAGGAAGATAAAGAAAGTATCCGGGACACAATGTAACCAGTAACTTTTGAATGACATTAATGTTTATCCACCTCTATCATTAACAAATTAATAATTAGCAAATCAAAGAACCGGTTAAGCTAAAACTATATATGCTCAGACATGAAAATTTAGATTTTTGGTATAATAAAATAATTAACTTTGTGAGCCAGACTAATAAAGCTGCTTTTATGGAGCAAGTTAATGATAGGGATGGACAAATAAAATCTTCTGAGTTAATAATTTATATAAATCTAGACCAGTTCTTGTTAACAAATATTAAACTGAGGTATTTTCTTACCTCAAGGCAATTTCTGTCCATTGTAACCTCCATTAAACACTTCCCACTACTGGCAGATGAGGAATAAAGACCCTGACTTGGGCGGCCAAAAAGATCTTCCTTTCTAGCATTTGGCTGAAATTGTAACAAGAGACATTCTAGTTACACTGAAGATACTATCAAGAATGCTAGTTCAATCTTAAAAATAGTCCAGTTTACCTGCAGCAGATGTGGCTGATCAGCCAAGGGGATGGCTTCAGCCAGAGGCACTTCAAATGGATTTGGGGGTATACACCCAAGAAACGTCATAGAATCTGAACGCCGGAAAAATGGATGGTTCTGGCCAGTTTCTGCAGGAACAGATTCATCATCCTTATCATTTAAAGTAGCACCTAAACATAAAAGGATAGAATGTTTAATAAAAATTAGGAAAGAGTAAGAAAATATCAACCTTTACAATCCAGAACTACTATCTTACGTACTCAAGACCAATAATCCAAAATACTGTTATTTTTAAGTGGTAATTCCAAATATAGCAGCAGATTAATATGATTAAAATGCTAAATTGTATGCTGTAGCAACAAAACAAAAGTAGTAACAAATATGACTCCTTTCTATATTGGCATGTCTCTATCCTTCCTTCACTTTATCTGGAGTTGAAGCAGAATATCCGGTGGGCTCCTGGGCATATTCAGAACCCTACTCATTGCCTAGTCCAAGAGAAGATAATCACTAGAAGATAACCACTTAACTCTGATCACTTCCTTTCTACAGTAACTCATATATCCCAATAGCAGGCAATACACCAGCACCAACTCTTCTTTATGAAAGAGAACTTTGGGTTGGTTTAATGTGCTATAAAACTAGCAAGCTATGGCCAGGTTCTCAAAAGGAAGAGCGGTCAGATCAACTGTCTTTTCCTTGGCTGAGGAAGTGGAGCTGGGGCTCAGGTATCAAGAGTACTAGGCTCAGGGACAGCACTTAGACTCATAAAAAAAAAAAAAAAATGAATTCCTAAATTCAGGAATTACTTTTATTTTCATGAATACGTCTATATTCCCTGACATTAGCAAATACTTTTTCTAAGACTATAAATTTAGTGACCATATAATACTTAAGAATCAAAAGCATTAAACTAAGAGAAAAGCAAATCAAAGATTAAGAAAAAGACTGTTGAGACTAAAAAAAAACAAAACAAAACATTAACTCATCCTTAATTATGAGATATATGTTACAATGGTAGTAAAGGAAAAATAGAAAGGTAAGAAATGAAACATAGAGAAGAAAAGAGAAATTCCCACCCAGACAGAAACTAATGAAGTTAAAAAGCTTGAAGGGGAAATACTGAGGCAGCCAGTTCTTGAAGTAGGTTAGCAGATTTTCTGTGCACTAACTTTGATTGGTGTCATCATCGTTTTCATGTTCTGAATCTTCATTATCAATACCCAGTTCCAAAAGTTCTCGTGTCCTTTGAAAAGACAATTGAGTTACTTTAAATCAAGTTGTGCAGTATGATCAGGACAAAAAGGTAGGTAAATAGCAGGCAATAAACAAAACACTGAAAAGAAGTCACTTTAGAATCTAGGCAGTATCCAACATTGGTTATGTTCAGGTACTAGCAAATGGTAGACTAATCTACCTAATGCACTTCAGTAACAAAAGAGGCAGAAGAATCAAACAAGAAATGTTACCTACACAAACTCTTACAAAAAATGTGATACCTAAAAGACAGTATTTTAAGTATGAGGCCTAACTGTATTGTTTCAGTGAAGAACTGTGGCACAGAAATGGACAATTCTGGACAAAAGGGCCTGTGAAACTGTCTCCTTGTGCTTTTAGTTGATCTTTCTTTCTTTTTGTTGGTCGTGGGGTTTGAACTTTGGGCCTGGGTGCTGTCCCTGAGTTCTTTAGCTCAAGGTTACCACCCTATCCATTGAGCCAAGAGCCACTTCTGGTTTTCTAGTGGTTAACTGGAGATAAGAGTCACATGGTCTTTAGTGCCCTGGCTGGCGGTGAAGCATGATCCTCAGATCTTAGCCTGCTGAGTAGCCAGGATTACAGGCTACAGCCACTGTGCCTGGCTTTTTAGCTGATTTCTAAACAGGATTTCTAGCATACGGTACACCACAAATCGGACCTTAGGACTTCTGCTTATTCAAAATATATGCCTTCCCCCCACCAAAAAAAAAACAAAAAAAAAACCTCAAGTAAAATGGTAAAAAAAAATGCTTAACAAAAAAGAAAGAAATGCAGGACAAACTAGCCCGCTTTCCCAAATGAAATGTCTCTCTAGTGTATCTTTTCTGCAGTGTGCATGCCTTCCTCCCAAATCTGACAATTTACTTGGAGACCTTACCAAGAAAGTATTTCTTAAATCAATTTCATGCCAAGAATGAAAATACCTTTTGCGTTCCAGCTGAGGAGTATCCAATGTTGTTTGCTGGTTCATTGCTTTAATCCAATATATAAGGGCTTGAAAAACATATGCCACATGCTTCAATGAGCAAACATCCAAAACTGGAAGAACATCAGAATGCTCGTCATTATGAGAGCGCATTAAAGAAAGAGCATAATTAAGGAAATCTCCTCGAGCAGACATCATTCCTTGCCGGGCACTAAGCAATGTGGCACGTCTATAGAAACAAAAATAAATAAAAATGTCTATTAAGAAACACAAATATGAAATGTATGGCTATCACAAATATGAAATATTCACAACTGATTGAGCGTGTGGTCCTGTGCTTTACAAGTTTCAGCATCGTTTATGGTTTACATCCCTATGCTTTTGTCAGGTGGTAGATATTACCTTTGAACAAAAAAGCCCAAGCCCAGTTCAAGTCCCACTACCAACACAGAAGGAAAAAAGAAGTCTCAAAATAAAGCTAAAAGCTGAGATACTACGCCACACCAACTATTAAGACTCACTCTCACTGTATTTCAGAATAATTTTCTTTTTGTAATAGTCTAGCAGCTTCTCAAAAGGTTAAACACCCATCAATTCCAAAAGTGGGCAATTTACCCCAGCAGACTAAAAAAAATGTGTATCCATATAAAAACCCATAACACAAACGCACATGGGAGCATTATGAACAATAGTGAAAAGGTATACATGTACACCAACTAATAAGTAAGAAAATCACAAAATATCCATACAATAAAGTAATCAGAAATAGTAAAATTACTAAATTTAATGTTTGGGGCAATTCTTGATACTAGTTACTTAAATTTTAATTAATTATTGTTCAACAGGAAAGGGAAAGTAGGAAAAATGTGAATTGAGAAAACAAATCACACATATTTTTCCCTTCCTGGCACAAAGTACAATTATAGTCAAAATAAATCTTTTCATGATTTCTACATGCCTTGTACAGGTGGGGAAGGTATAGAGGAAGAATGAGATATAAGGAGACAAAGATGTAGGCAGATGACATGAAGGAATTACTTTAAAATACTTTGTTTGGATTGCTAATCACAGGTGGCTCATGCCTGTAGTCCTAGTTACTCAGGAGGCTGAGATCTGATGATTGTAGCTTGAAGCCAGCCTGAGCAGGATAGTCTATGAGACTCTTATCTCCAATGAACCAAAATAAGCCAAAAATGTAGCTGTGGCTCAAATGTTAAGAGTGTTTTGAAGAAAAAAAGAGCTCAGGGACAGTACCCAAGTCTAGAATTCAAGCCCTGGGACCAGCACACACACAAAAATAAATACCTAAAATTAAAAGGGAGATAGTATAAGATGTTTACTTCCCCTTTTGGCCCAGTCCTGGGGCTCTGTCACTGTCTCTGAGCTCCTTTGTTCTCAATGCTACTAATGTTCTACCACTTGAGCCACAGTACCACTTCTGGCCATCTTTGTGATTAACTGGAGATAGTTTCACTTTCTACTTTACAAAATAAGGTATGATTTAACTATTACTATCACCCAAAAAGCTCCAACCCGATTTTCTAGGTTATCGGCTCAACACAGTAAATCTAAAGAATTGCATACCGTCTTCCTTCAAGGGTTCGTAGGCTAGCTTCTTCTCGTGCAGTCATTCTCTCTCTCCTGGCTGAATTCTGAGAAGCATGAAGAGGATGGTTTGGATGTCCTGGGTCTCCAGCAGATGCTAATGCAGAACCATAACGTAATTGAGCTTCAGTAGAATCCATAATACTGACCATCCAGTTCCACGTGGGAATAAGCTTTTCTTCTACATAGTTCTATGAAGATCAAACTAAAATAGTTAAAACTATCCAAAGACAGCTAAATTTGACACAGTAAATGTCAACATTTATATATTTGTAATTTTAAATGCCCATTATGCTGGAATTCTCTTAAGTTAAAGCCCCCAAAATATATTTGAATGAATAACTTTTCAGTGCTGCCATACCTGTAAGTTAACTGCATCTTGGTAAGTCAATTTCACAGCTGCTGGAATCTGAGAGTATACTAGGTGATTATACTTAGGAATAAGGCCCATCAAGTCGGAGATTTGTCTGATGACAATGCTGTACGCCCTGGCTAAACTGCTTGCAGATGTTAAGTAGCTGCTGGCATTGCTAGCTTCCAAAGCAGCTGCTGCAGCTGCAGCACTTGTACTGATGGTACCACTCCGGCGTAAATTTGAAGGATCAATATAAATCAAACCGGCAGAACTAGCTATAAGGAAAAAGGACAATCAGAATGAGCTAATGTCAGTTGATTGTTGTGCTATTCTAGCATTTATGTAAATCTAAATGGTCAGTTGATAATATTTAAGTAAGCAAAATTTTCCTAAACTACACTAATGTGGGAAGGTAGACTTAAAGGGAACAAAAGTTAATAATTCCAACCCCAAGTCCTTTGTAAAGTGTTCATCCCACCATCGATAAAGGGGATTGACAACCTCTGCAGAAATTCTTAGTGGGAAAGTGATGAGGAAAGGAGAAGTGGGTCAGGAGTGCTGTGACACCTACTGGATAAAAATTTGATGCTGCATGCATCCTCTAATACACAAGCCCCCAAACAAAAAGAATTACCTGTATGAGACTCAACAAATAATGCACTATTATTGTAAAACCATTTGCCAAATGACACATGCATAATTTGAAGTAATAATTTAAGAAGCCCCAAGCACAGACGATTTTTCAGACTTGCCTGTTGGCGTGGATGTGCTGGAAGGGGCTGTGCTGGCAGCTCGCTGGTGCTGGGTGTTGCGAACAGCCCACTGCATGGACCGGGGAGCTTGGGCAGCACCACTGGCATGGGAGCTATTTGTGGTTCTTTCTAAGGGTTCGTCAAGCATGAAAGTCTCCTGTTCTATGTCGTCACTCTGACTACTGCTGCTATCAGAATCACTTGAGTCATTTGACTGAGAGTCATCTTCAGAAAAAAAGGCAGGAACACTGCTTGCTCCTAAATTTTTTTTTTAAACCAAAAACACTGTTAAGTTTTTTGATAATTAAGACTAAAATGTACTCTTATTCAGCAAAAGCACACATATTAAGTACAATGTCAAGTTCCATGCAATAGTCTTCAAAGCCTACAACTAACATAGTTAAATTTGGAAGTGGCTCTGTGGCTCTAAGTGGTATAGAGTGCTAGCCTTAAGCGGAAAAAGTTCAGGGACAGTACCAGGCCCTGAGTTCAAGCCCCACAACCAAAAACTAAATAAGTAAACAAACAAATTAGTAAATATGAAATAGTTGAATTAGAAAATAATTTTCTTTAAGCAAACTTTAAAATCAATCCATTATCTAAAATCCAGAAAGTGGAGAACATGTCATAAAATAAAATCTGGTTCAATAACATCTAGAAATGAAATTATAAAGACTTTCCCCTTATGCACATTATACTAATTTATGTTGAATACACACAACCTAAGCTTCAGCAAGAACTTCAAATGAGGAAACACACCTGCTTCAGAGCCAGCAGTTGCTGCAGTGACAACACTTCTGCGCCCACTAGCATTATCTTGGTTGCTATGGTTACTTTCACTGTCACTTTCTGTCTCAGCAGCAGCTAACAAATCCAGCTCCATGTCACTTCCTAGGAAATATATTTGAATAGTAATATAAAAATTGAGAACAAGCCATCGGTTAAGACAAGATCTGGGAAGCCAAAAACTTAGTATCTACAGAATACAGTGTTAAGACCACAAAAAAGTAGGCGGGAAAGGGCAGAGTGTTCAGGATTATAAGAATTAATTACTGGGTAAGTCATGATAAGTCAGTGACTGATTACATTGCAATTCAAAAATCTTTCCTGTAGAGACATAAGTATATGCAGAGAAGTGTTTAGAAACATAAGCCACTGGGTCCACTTGCTCCATTTTATATGTTTTATCAATTTTTGCTGGGCAGTGGGGCTCATGCCTGAAATCTTAGCTACTCAGGAGGCTGAGATCTGAGGATCAAGGTTCAAAGCCAAGTCTCTCTTATATCCAATTAGTCACTGGAAAATGGAAGTGGGGTTGTGGCTCAAGGGTAGGGTGGGAGCCTTGAGTCAGGCCTGGCAGAAAATTCCCCATCAGTCTCTTATCTTTAATTAACCACTCAAAATCTGGAAGTGGCACTGTGGCTCAAGTGGTAGAATGCTAACCTTAAGCACAAAAAGGCTCAGGGATAATACCCAGGCTCTGCAGTCAAGCCCCACAACCGACAAAAAATAAAAACATTAATTCTTAATCCTCATTATTTAGGAAGCAGAGATAGAAGGATCTTGGCTTAGACAAAAGTTACCAAGACCCCATCTCTCTCACTGAATTACATTACTTTCAAATGTTGTTTAAGAAGACGAAGCTCCTTAAACCAGAAAGAAAAAAAGTGCATTATGTATATAACATAGATATAACACATGAACTTCCCCCCTCCCCCAGTCCTGGGGCTTGAACTCGGGGCCTGAGCACCATCCTTGGGCTTTCCTCAAGGCCAGCACTCTACCACTTAAGCCACAGCACCACTTCTGGTTTTCAGTGTATGTGGTAATAAGGAATCGAACCCAAGGCGTCATGCATGCCAGGCAAGCACTCTACCACTAGGCTGAACTCCCAGCCCCAACTTTTGTAACAAGTGCTAGAAACCCTTAGCAGAAAATAAGTTGAAAATGTAGACATAAAATGGGGCTTATCTCTCCTTTCATAGAGATATGATTTATTCACACTGTGTACCATCTTCATCATGCTCATCATGCTGTCCCTCAGCCTCAGCATTCTCTTCTCCATGCTCTTCCTGCTCATCGTGGTGATCCTCTTCTCCAGCCACACCCTCCACCACCTCCACCTGAAGGCACAATATCAATTATAGCCAAACTCCTATTTCTATCAGGTGCTCCTCCACAATTACTACCCAACTACAATACACCCCCGTTACACATACTATTGAACAGCTTTAAAAATCATCAAGTCTTATCAACATATCCCAAAGTTTATGATTATTTTTGCATTGAATCCTACAGTTAAAAGAATAAAAGCTTTTCTGGGGGATTGGGTAAGTGGTAAGATTTTTGTATACTTCCACCACTTTAACAGTGCAATTATCTTTACTTACAAATACAGTGCATCAAGCTACCAAGTAATATTTGCTGTTTTTTTTTTTTAAAAACACTGGGAATACTTTACTCTCAACCTTTAGGGAAGGGGCCAGGAACTGTTTTTTTACTAAGAGAGCCTTTTGGATATTAACAACATCATTACAGGTCATATAAAATTATCAATACAGGCAGACAGTTGCTGGCAGTTTGTCCTGTCAATCACCAGATGACTTCATGGGATTCATATGACCCACAGGCTGAATGCTGCCTTACTTTAGGTTAACAACAGTTGTATATGTCAAATATCCAGTAAGTCAATGGCTATTAAAAAGACCACATAACAAGTCTACACGATGGACACAAGCCTGTCTATTAAATGTCTTAAGCTACTATTAATGTAACTTCCAGTGACTATTCCCCCCTCCAAATAAGTTTTGAATCTACCACGATTAAAACAATTAGGTCAGTCACAAGGGGCTCATGCCTGTAATCCTAGCTATTTGAGGCTGAAATCTGAGAATTGCAGTTTGAGATTGCAGTCTGAGGATTGCAGTCTATGAGATTCTTATCTCCAATTAACCACTAAAAAGCCTAAAAGTGCAGCTGGCTCATGTGGTAGATAACTGGTCTTAAGCAATAGAGCTCAGGAACAGCCATTTAGGTGTTGTGCCCCAGGATTGGCACAAAAATAGTGATCATAATAATAACTTTAGAAAAAAAATTAAATCACCTCTTCCACATCTGCTGAAACAATATCATCCTGTTCTTCATCTCTACCTCTAACAGGCTGTGACTGGCTGATGCGCCTCTGCTGAGGATTGCGGATGATGTACGATGACTGAGCCTGACTGGAACTGTAAGGAACCAAGAAATGATTGAGTATAATGCTTCCACATCCCAACCATGCAGCTTTTTGCTTCTCTCTATGAGCATTTAGCTCACAATTATATGTGCCAACACTTACCAGGATGCTAATTAGCCTGTCTTGGAAACCAACAATTTGGTATATCAGAACATATGAACTCAAATACCATACAGATTTAACTTACAGATCTCATTTTCTGTTTCCTTTCCCACCAGCAGTCCTCAATTCTGAAGGCTCAGATGGCATATTTACCAGTTAATAATACAAAGCATGATGGTCTTTTTGTACTAGTTTGTTAATTAATGACTTGCTAAACACGGTTTTAAAATAGAATAATGAACAAAGTTGGGGTGGTACAAGTTTCATGCCTCTCAAAACCTTACTTGGAAGAGTTACTGAGATATCCAGTATCACAAAAACTGCTATGGTTTGTGAATAGGAAATGCCCCTGTAAATTTATGCTCATGTTTTATACCCCTGGTCCCTAGATGGTGGTACCGTCTTGGGAAGTTAAGGGAAAACAGGAAGGAGGACCTAATTGGAAGGAGCTAAGCCTCAATAATCACGTTCATCACTAAGTGTTTTATTCACATTTCCATAAATGGAATAAGACATTTACATAGAACAAATTAATCAGGAGCTCATTCTGGTAAAAATTTACCTGCTAGACTGATCTGATGATGGTCGTGGAGGTAGTGGTTCTACTGAAAATAGTTCTTCACTGCCTTGCATGGCATCTATGCTAGTACTGGCCAAAGTAAATGGTGCAGTCGGGCGGGCAATCCCCATTCTGACAGGAACAATTAATGACTCAGCTACGTTGCACAATTCTTCTACAGCATAAGGTAACAGTGCTTGGAAAACACGTTTACATTTTCCAATGGGCTGTGGAATAAAGTTGCTAGAATAAAAAGGGCAACAGGAATACTTTATTAGTATTTATATGTAATGCTATCCCTATCAAAAAACTTACGTGTGCAATGATATAAAAGCCCAAATGGAAAGGGTATCTTACTTTTTCTTTTTGGATGAAGCCATTTCTACACTGAGAATGACAAACACTCTTGCTACCGAACGTAGAAACCTCATTGTCACAGCGATAGCTTCTTCTCGGCGTCCAGGTGTGTATTTGTTTTGGAGTTCTTTCACTAATGTACCTAGTAGAGTATCTAAAAGCTTTAAAAAAAAATGTAATCAAACTATTAATGTTAAGATATTTCATAGGCTGTTCAGATACTCACAGAGCAAATATTTCTAACTTTCCCAATTTAACCTCTTGTTTTGTCCCATAACAAGATATGTCTAATCAGAAGAATATATTTTACTCATTTAGAGTTCTCAACCAAATATAGGATTCAAATATATGTATATAAGTTCACAAGCCCATCTCTACCAATGAACCATTATCTAGTTTCGGCTCTCTTTTTTTCTAGTGCCAGTCATGGATGCTGTCCTTGGGCTCTTTTGCTCAAGACTGGTGCTCTACTACTTGAGCAACAACTTTTTTGGTACTTAACTCAAAGAAAGGGCTTCATAGATTTTCTTGTCTGGGCAGGCTTCAAATCATGATCCTCAGATCTCAGTCTATTGAGTAGTTGAGTAGTTAGGGTTACAAATCCACTAGCATCTGGATTCTTGTCTCTTTTCCGTGCAAGTTATCACAACTATTATAGACGAAACATTTTGTTCTGCTTTCTCTTTTAGCCGAAGAGCTCAGGGGTAGTGCCTAAGCCCAGAGTTCAAGCCTCACAACTGACCCCCCCACCCCCCAAAAATTCTTTAACCTTTATCTTTCAATTGTCACACTTCATTTCAGCAAATGGTTGAACTAATTAGATTCAACAGTCTACAATAAATAGTCATACCGTATCACCCCGCAAATTTCATTCCTTTTAATGAACTGCTAAGTCAGAATTTACCAAGTACTTATAAGTCTAAACTATAAAATCATGGGATGTAGGGGCTGGGATTTTGGACTAGTGGTAGAGTCCTTGACTAAATGCACAAAGGCCCGGGTCCAATTTCTTGGTACCACATACTCAGAAAAAGTCAGAGAAGTACTATGGCTCAAAAGTGGTAGAGATCGCTTTGAGAAAGCCCAAGACAGTGCTCAAGCCCAAGTTCAAAGCCCAGGACTGGCAAATAAGTAAGTAGGTAAATAAATAAAGTCATGGATGCTATCTAACAAAATTATTCTGTTCCGGTACCTGTAAACAAACATTCAAAGAACTTACTAAAATATCTGCTGTGCACTTGACTATAAGGCAATGAGTAAAACAATCCAGCCGAATAGTGCCACTTTGTTGATTGAGGTATACTTGCTCTTCGGGCAAAAGATGTCCTATCCTACTGCTGGCACTCAAACTGGAGGGAGACAAAAAGAGAGATGCATTGTAAAATCTACACAAAATGGGAAAAACCATCAAAAAATGTTTTTAACTAACACATACGGGTCTTTATTTTCCTGTGATCCAAACATAATCATAGATTTCAAGGCATTCCAGTCCTGTAGAACACGCTCTAAAGCAAGCTGGGCAAACCTTGGAGGCTCTAAATCATGATCGGGCATATCTGAATCTTAAAAAGAAAGCAAGAACAAAATTATGAGTAAGCTAAACATAAAACTTCCTCTTCTTCATAAACACAGAAATGTTTGGTTGACTCACCTTCAGGACTAGCTGTTTTCCGGTTTCGGTCCTCCCTGATTCGAGGTGGCCTATACTGGCAATGCTCTACCGTCTGCCTGGCGACCGTTTGCACCAGAAACAGCAGGAGGTGCTCTCCCCTATAAAACAAGACAAGTGTTATCAGGGTGGGATAGGGTTACTGTGTTGTGCTCAATTCTTATTTTACATTATAAAAATATACTTGCCTACTGTTTGGCAGAGTGACCAGATTAGTAGCAGTGAGCAGACGATAAAGTAGATCAAGGCGAGCAGATTTCTGTCCAGCAATTAGAGTTTTACATTTACATTTTTCCCAACAATCACAATAGGCAGTTGGTGATGTTCGTTTGAGTCTAAAAAGAATCCACACAAATATATATATTTTGTACACAGAAATGTGTATAATACATGTATAATACATACGTGTGTAAATGTGTATACATGTGTATACATGTGTATACTACATGTAAGTATCTATGGACATAAAGAAGTACAACTTGCTGAAACCAGAGAAAAGCTTTTTGATGGTCTGTGTGTGTGTGTGTCCTGGGATTTGAACGCAGGACTTGAGTGATGTCCCTAAGCTTTTGTTCTGAAGGATAATGCTCTACCACTTGAGTAACAGTTCCGCTTCAGCTTTTGGAGTGCTTAATTTGATTTCATAACTCAATTTTACATTACCCATCACATATATATCCCCCCTCTATACATGCAGTCATTAACTGATGTTCTTCAACAGCCCTGAGCTACTATGAATGTTAATTACTGATAGGATGTTGTATTAGTTATATCTAAAAAGCTAACAAATCTACTTACCGCAACTGCCTTCAGTTATAGAAATTAAGACACAATTCAAATAGTTAATATGACTCAATGCTTACAGTAGTTTTCTTCCTTTAAAAATGCCATAATGTGGAGTTGTGGTATTTGAAATTTGGGCCAAAGATTATAAGCAAGAATATTTAGAGATATACTTCTCTAAAGATTAATCTGGCTGACCACTGGTGGCTTATACTGGTGGTACAGCTATGGCTTAAATGGTAGGGTGTCAGCATTGAGCAAAAAAACCTCAGGATAACACCCAGGCCTAGAGTCTGAACCCAAATCTGAAAAACACAACACATACACACACACCCTACAAAAAGAGATTAACCTGGTTACATTCATCTTGACTATTCTACTTTTATTTATGAAGTGCTTAATGTATTGGAATAAAAAAGGAAAGAAAAAAAGCACGGTTTCATTAATAACAGCATTCTTAAGGTGGTTTCAAGTGACTCAACATCTATATTCTTAGCCAGCTGAGGATCAAAGTTCAAAGCTAGTCTAGGGAGGCAACTCCATGAGATTCTTACCCCCAAAGTCAGTATTGGTTTGGGAGTTTTGCCTAGTGGTAGAGTGTTTGTCTAGCATGCACGAAGACCTGGATTTGATTACTCCACATCACATATACAGAAAAAGGCAGAAATGGTGCTGTGGCTCAAGTTGTAGAGTACTAGCCTTGAGAAAGCCCCAAGGACAGTGCTCATGCCCTGAGTTCAAGCCCCAGGACTGGCCAAAAAAAAAAAAAAAAAAGATGGCCAGAAGGAAGCTGAATGCTAATGGTTCACACCTATAATCCTAGCTACTCAGGAGGCTAAGATCTGAGGACTGCAGTTCAAAGCCAACCCAAGATATTAAGTAGAGCTGTTGTAACAGTTCAAGTAGAGTACTAGTGTTGAGTAAAAAAGGTAAGGGATAAAGTAGGCCATGAATTCTAGCCCCAGGAAAGGCAGGGGCGGCATACACACACACAAGCTCACTCACATGCGTGGCCAAGAAGTAAAGATGTGCCTCGAATAAGATTTTTCCTTTTCTGGTAGCACTCCACTGTTGAATTTAAGGCATAGTGCCAGCCTAAGCTTTGTAGCTCAAGCGAGCACTCTGTCATTTGAGGCACAGCCAGCTTTTGGTAGTTAATAGGAGAGTCTCGAAAAGCTTTCCTGTCCCTGTCCCGGCTGACTTTGAACCATAATCCTTAGATATCAGCTACCTCAGGGGCTAGGATTAAAGGTGTGAATCACTGATAAGAGATGAAAGACAACATTTTTAACACATAAATTGCCTCACCAAAAGAAAACTTTGGAAAACCACGGGTACTCTAAAATCCCATCAAAACACAATTTAGACAGACTATACTTTATGCAGCAATACAAATATAAATTGTAGGAAAACTTGAATAAACAAAATTGTACTTACTTGCAATCATGACCTTTATGACAAACTCTTGCACATTCTGTACAACAACAAAGTGACTCCAGCAAACCACAAGTTCGACATTCAAAAATATCCTATAATTAAAGGAGTATACTTTTAAAACAATAGTTTACATGTCTAACTCATAATTTCTAGTTGTCCTAAAAGAATGGAATTATAATGATAGAACAGTAAGATAAAGATGTTCTGAAGATAGTTATAGGAAGATACAGTAATTACAGAAATGACAATACTAGACACAGGAGAATCAAATACTATTACGAGTAGAAAATAATGACAACAGTAAAATTAAGGTGTTCTGAACATAGTTATAGGAAGATACAGTAATTACAGAAATGCCAACACTAGACATAAGAAAATCAAATACTATTAGGAGTAGAAAAATAACTCATATGTACTAAAGGATATTGTAATTACAAATCAGTATCAAGAGCTGTAGATCAGATTATACTAATGAAGACTTCTACTTTTCATATTGTATCATACTGATTTAGCAATCAATGTCTCCTTTATTTGGAAATAAAATAAAAATTAATTTTTCAAAAAAATTTGTAATGCACAAAAGGAAATACCAAATGTAAATGTAAATTGAAAGCTAGCTATTGTAATTCTAGTGATATTCAAAGGTAAATCTGAAGACAGCATTTATAGTGCACTGTATATATAATGTAATAATGTAAGACGACTTACTTGATTTATGTGCTCTGCTCCAGTCCATGTAAAGCTGCAGGTGTCATTACAACACAAGACATATAGAGGAGAGTCATCAGGATTGGTACCAGATGGGCAAACCATTCCCATAAATACATCTTCTTCTTTTTCACTTGAGGATACTTCAGCTAAAATAAATAAGAACATTCGCATTTATTTATCAGGAATGAATTTAATCACAACAATTATATATGTATATATATATTGCTGTGATATGTGTGCGTGCGTGTGTGTGCATTAAGAAAAAATTCAAAGTTAACATCCAAAGAGTCAATTCTAGAGCAAAGGAAAGCATGAGTATATTAACCACCTGTGATGACAATACACAACTTAGCTTTCTGAATACTTAGCATTGTGTCAAATAAGTTGTAGTTCTCTATATTAAGATTGTTGGTCATATCATAAAATTTTGGTCATAAACTCAAATAATTTTGGGTTGGGAAGGATGGGTCCTAAAGTTTGAACACAGGGCAGTATTCACTTAGCTTTTTCTATTCATGGCTAGGCTAGTGTCCTAACACTTGAGCCATGACTCTAGTTCCAATCACCAGTGTTTTAAAAGCATAACTACTTATTCTTGTTACACTGGTCCAGAAACTAATATTTTTGCTTTGTATCAAGCTGGCATCACAAGTCAGAAAGAACTACAGTAAGATATTCACTTATTATTTCTCTAAGTATCCATTTACAACTATCCATCAAGCGCTAACAGGTTACATCAGCAATCCACCTTTATTTCTTAAAGGACATGTTTTAACCAAGTATTCTTTTTCTTTGCTCTGAGGGGGGCTGAACTCACAGCCTGGGTACTGTCTGTGAACACCTTTGACTTAAGGCTAGTGCTATACCACTTTGAGCCACAGTTCCACTTCTGGTTTTCTGGTGGTTAACTGGAGACAAAAGTATCATGGACTTCCCTGCCTGGGCTGACTTTGAACTGGGATATGTAGACCTCAGCCTCCCAAGTAGCTATGATTACAGGTTTGAGTCACCTGCATCCAGCTTCATAATAGAGTAGTCGGTAACTCAAAAAGTTTCTATCTAGGGATAGGATGAGGGAGAACAACAGAAGGGGTTACACTGATCAAAACACATTGTACTCATAATCTGACTTGTGGAATTCAGGCCCCTTTGTATAAATGTTTAATAAAAAGTAATAAATATCTGAAGGAAAAGCAAAACAAAACAAAGAGGAAAAAAGTTGTATCCCCTTTTGTTGTTGCTAGTCATGGGGCTTGAACTGAGGACCTGGGCACTGTCCCTGAGCACTTTTGCTCAAAGCTAGTGTTCTACAACTTTGAAGCTACACCACTTCCAAGTTGTTGAGTGATTATTTAGAGATTAGTCTCCCAGGAACTTTTCTGTCCAGGCTGTCTTTGAACCTTGATCCTTGGATCTTAGCCTTCTGAAAAGCTAGGATTACGGGTGTCAGCCTCTGGTACCTAAGTTGTACCACTTTTGTATACAAAAATACGGTTTGAAGCCAGGTGTGGTAGCTCATGCCTATAATCCTACCTACTCAGGAGGCTGAGATCTGAGGACTAAGATTCAAAGCCTGAGGGTACTAAAGTCCATGAGATTCTTATCTCCAATTAACCTCTAGAAAATGGGAAGTGGGGCAGTGGCTCAAGGGGTAGGGCAGTAGCCTTGAGCTGAAGAGCTCAGGGACAGTGCCAGGCCCAGAGTTCAAGCCCCATCACCAGCAACAAAAAAAAAGGGTTTGAGCTGGTGTAAGTCTGTCTCTAATTAATCACAGGAGGAAGGAGGGAGGAAGGAAGGTGTGAAGGAAGGAAGGAGAAAAAAAGGAGAGCCAGAAATGGAGTTGTGGCTCAAGTGGTAGAGCACTATTGTTGGGAAACAAGCTCAAGGATAGCACCCAGAACTTGAGTTCAAGCCCCAGTACCAGCAATCTTTTAAAAAAAGTGTGCAAAATTTGTGTTTTTTAGATATATATACAAAATAAAATCTATTCAAACTGAAAATAATCAACACACTTAGAACATGAAATTTATTAATTTACCTTTTGCAATTTTCTGTGCTGTTTCTAAGATGGTAATAGCAGCAGGGTAAGCACGGCCACTTACAGCTGACATAAATGGAGTCATTCCTCTTGCATCCCTAAAGTGAGAACATTTTAGATAAAAATATTTTTGACTTTAAAGTAAGTGTGTCAAACACAAAACTAACTGTTTCACAACTAGGAGGCGAATATTAGGAAGTTGGAGAGGGGTTCTTGAAATGTAACCCAGACTAGCCTTAAACTCACAATCTCAATCTCAGAATCCTCTTATCTAGACCTCTCAAAGATTATGCACTATGAAGTCTAGCTTATTCTGTGATATTTTTGGAACCTAGAAATAATCAAGCTAACATAAAAGTTGGCATACCAAAAGATGGTAGGAAAACTCTTAAATTGGAGAAAGCTTTAGCAAAGAAAACACTGGACTCTGATAAACTGGTTCAACACTCAAAGATAAATGACCAGCAAAACCAACAACAGTAAAGGTCACGAGGCAAAAAAAAAATTTTTTTTTTGGCCAGTCCTAGGGCTTGAACTCAGGGCCTAAGCAGGGACCTTGGGTAGTCTCAAGGCTAGAGCTCTACCACTTGAGTCACAGCACCACTTCTGGCTGTTTCTATGTATACAGTACTGAGAAATTGAACCCCTGTCCTCGTGCAAGCACTCTACCACTAGGCCAAACTCCCCACCCCTAGGCAAAAATCTTTGTATGAGAAGTTTACTAAATCTTCTTACTTGGCAGAAAGGAGTTCTCGTAGGTAGGGCTGCAGAACCACACTGTCACACAACAACTTTAATATAAAATGTGCATTTGCCTTTCTATCCTTGGATTCCACCACAGAAGGCTCTGTGGAAGGACCTATAAGTAAGCAGATCATTGGATACAAAAAGTAAATAAAACACCAAGTGAATGAAGGTTCTATCAGGCACACATTAAATAAATAACCAAATTAATATTCTAGTACTAGAAATATATTATGAAGAATTTTAAATCAGGCTCCGTGGCTCACACCTGTAATTCTAGCTACTCGGGAGGCTGAGATCTAAAGATCAAGGTTCAAAGCCAGCCTGGGCACAAAAGGACCCTGAGACTCATCTCCATTTAACCTTTATAATATGGGAAATGGGGCTTGACTCAAGGGTAGGAAGGTAGCCTTGAGCTGAAGTACTCAGGGACAGCGCCCAAGCCAAGTTCAAGTCCCATGACCCACCAAAAGAAAAAAAAAAAAAAAAAAAAAAAAACAACTGACACAGATTAATGCAGATTACTAAGACTATTTCTTTGGTGCCAGCCCTGAGGCTTGAATTCAGGGCCTGGGCGCTGTGCCTGAGTTTTTGAGCCACAGTTCTACTTCCAGCTTTTTGGTTAATTGGAGGTAAGAGACTCATGGATTTTCCTGCCCAGGTTGGTTTCAAGCTATAATCTTCAGATCTCAGACTCCTGAGTAGCTAAGATTACAGGTATGAACCACCAGTGCCCTGGGCTCTTTTGATTTTTCTTAAATTAGTTTTTACATTTAATGTAACACATACCTATAACAATGAAACAACAACAACCAAATAACTAGCATAGTAGGGAAACCAGTAAAATGCCAGTTTCCTCTCTGATGAATCTAGTCTTGAGATGGCAACACACAAAAAAAGTACGTGAGTGAAATGTCTGTTCTATCTTAGAAAATGGCGTCCTAGTTTTGACAGAAAAGAAGACAGTTGCTCAGTCCACACTGGGCTTCATTCACAATCAGCCCTGCAGGCCCGTGGTGGTCTGCGTCTCTCATTGATCCAAGCATGATGGTGTTGCAGAAATCAGTTCTGTGGTTCACAGTCTGCCCCTCTGTGGTCATTTGTGGTGGCAGTCTCAGCTGAGATAATCACCAAGAAAAACTTCAAAATCAGAAGGCAACCATACCCTAGAGGTGAACCCCATTCAGTTTGGTGGGTTTATAGTTTTAAATTTTTATTTTGTAACTTCTCAGATAATCTTAGTATCCAAATCAATACTGAAAATTCCAGAGTGAAACAGTTCTAAACCTAATCATAACTAGCTCTATTTCACTGTATCTTTTTTTTTTTTTTTCCGCCAGTCCTGGGCTTGAGCTCAGGGCCTGAGCCCTATCCTTGGACTTTCTCAAGGCTAGAGCTCTACCACTTGATAGGCAGTCCTCTACCTCTCTAGCCAGACCTCCAGCTTCTTTTTGTATTAATCATTTCTGAGGGGGGACACTCACTCTGTGCCCAGTGCTGGCTTCGGCTGTGATCCTTCTTGTGCTACCCTAAACTGCTGGGGACTGTAGGCACTCACCATTGCCCCTAGCCATTAGTTTGTAAGAGGTTTCAAAGTTGGGAGGGTTTTTTTTTGTTATTTTTGTCTGGGCTGGCCTCGAACTGTGATCGCCAATCTCAACTTCCCAAGTAGGACTGTAGGCTTGAACCACTGCTCCCAACAATACCAGAGCATTTTTTATCACACTTAGCCCACATTTATCATCCTCTATTAAGAAGCATTGAAATGATCCAGTCTGCTATCTCCACAAATACTGGGTTGACCCAGACAAATCTTGAGAGTGGATCTGGCAAGTATAACTAGTTGTCTGTTTAGACAGATTGAGCATAATGCACGTGGTCTTGCATATACTGAGAGTGAATGCATTCCTGCCTGTGTTGCCAGGATCTGGCTGCCAATGCCATTCAGACGTTGAGCGTGATCAGGGTATGTGGCAGTCACGGACAGTGAAACAACTTCTTTTCCATACTCTATTGGAAGAAGTTGAAGAGTTAAAATCCAGTCCTTCAAACTCCCTTATAGTTGGCTTTCTGGGCTTACTGAAGTTGCACAGAACCCAAAGTGCTGTTTCAGACAGAGTCTTGAAGTTTGGATCTGTAGAAACCTATATCCAAAGAGTGTCCTTTTTTTCTCTTCCAAAAGCCTAGGCAGACAAATAGTACAGATTCTTACCTGGAATGGTGGAGGTGCTTGGTCCTTGACCACTGCCAGTTGCTGCTGTGGTAAGAGATCCCACAGCAGGGGCCAGGATAAAATCAATGTCACCATCTTTCGGTAAACAGAACAGCAGGATGTACATCATTATAGGCAACACACCCCTAACATGTTCTCTTAACTGGCCTTAAGGCTTTTCTCTGTAAGCCACAGGTCAAAATCTGTGAGAAGTTCAAGTGAAAACTTCCTTTGCAAACTATGAGAGAAGGAATCCACTAGTTAAATTACCCATTTATCTTGCTATGTTACCAATTATGGGACTATCTACCTTCTTACCAGCACAGAAATAAATGTACCAGTATAAGAAAATTCTAAAATACCTGCCTCAAAGCAAGTTTTGATAACTAAATAAGACATGCTATTCATCACTGCTTTCAAATTTCTAACTATTCCACCAAAATGTTCACATTTTTTTTTTCATCCATGACCTTGCCATTTTATTAATACTAAAAAACAGTAAGCGCTCTTACCAGGATCCATGGCAGGAGGATCAGGAACCCAACTAGGGGGAGCTATGGGGGGTGAAACAGGATCCTGGTGGTCACTGGATGAAGCTCCAGCCTCATGTCTACCCAAACCAGCTGCTCTCAGTGAACGTCTCATCATTTCTCGTAATCTCAAACTGAAAGAACAGGGATAAAAATCAGAGCTCACTATACTATCCAACTATAACCAAGAGTGCACAGAAGTTCTCATCTGAGAAGCTCATTTATGTTCTACAAGCAAAGGAAGTGAAGGCAAGAGAAATGAAACGCAATGCTAATTCTGGAAATTACAATCAGTGAGTGATAGATGCAACTAGGGAGTTCTAGTATTCAGTTCAAAACTGAAATCATTATATTAAGCTCCCATACAAACTTAAGCACAGGGAACAAAATTGTAGTAAAATAAGATATAGAAATAATCTTCATACAGTTAGAATAAACAGCTACATATTAAAACCAAGTTTTTCTGTTCTGTCTACAATCTGCAAAACTTACGTTTAATAACAGATATTAGCAAACATATTAACACAAAACCTAGTTAGCCTACCTTTTTCTGTGATCTCAAAAGCAAACTAATATCTATACAATAGGCAGTTGTAAAGCAAAGAGCAATTTAGGTTCTGTTTTTTCTTTTCAATGACAAAAAAAACATTCTGACATTACAACTTGAATCCCAAAGAGTAAGTGAAACTAGAACTTCTAAATTGTATTATCAAATTAATGTCTGGGCATGATTTACTTCTCCATCTATAAAAAAAAATACAGGTATTTACATCACTAAAAAGACAATCATAAGCACAGACCCTTATTAGGGGAACTAGAAACTACCTTTACAAAGGCAGTGTGTACTTTACCTCATTACTTTACTCTGTAATTTATGAAGCTATAAAATTAACATATTTAGGACTAACAGCAATTAAAAGCACAAATCCCTTCCACTAGACCACAATTTTAGAGCTTCTAAATAGAGGAAAGGTCAATTGTAAGGGCAAGACAACATACGCTCCCATGTGGACTTACCCCGACAGGATATTTCTGACCTGAAAGACCTAACACCACACTGGCTAAGCATGCTACACAATCTATGAATAACTAATTTTGAAAGTTTTTAAAAATGTAGTGTTTGAATCATCTGTAAAAATTACTTCATCTGTGGGTATATATGTTTTTCCACAAACGTATTTTCATTTAAAATAATTTCTACTAAAGGTTACTTTCAGGAACACATGTATTATATAAGGCTTATTTATTATATACTTTTTAAGACAGAAAAATCTCTCTGGAATATCCGGCAAACAGTAAATTTTACTGTCTTATTATACATTAGCTATTACTTACTAGTAAAAAAAATAACATAATGTGGTCTTTTATCAGTTATCTTCTTTTTCCCAATTAAGAATTTAAGAGTTTTTGTAATACAGAAGGGATCAGGGCACAGTGAAGGTTTCGTTCAAGGTCACTTCCCTGTCCAGAGTCATCATCAAGGGCAGGATCCTTACCCGTCACATCACACATCATAGTGATTTTTTTCACATTGTGATGCTCCTTTACAAATTAATTTAAGCTTGACAGACACTGGGTATCCTAATGTGCTGTACTCAAAGCACAGAAGAAAAAAATCAGCAATAATTGGGAGGTACTGTAAATAACCTGAAAATAAATGTTTTGGGCGTATCAAGAAATCCTTACACCAGGGTCACAAACAAATGCTTAGTGGGCCAGAAATGTAAAATAAATGAGGGATGTCAGGTGTAAGAAATTAAGAAGTAATGGCAAAATAGAGGCATACATGCTCATCTAAAGGTATTCAAATTAAGGAAAAAAATTAAACACTGCACAGGCCAAACAAAAACATAAGAGGGCTATTCTCCAATCTCTAGATTAGTGTAGATTAAGAATGAAGATAAATTGAGACCAGAGTCTCATCTTGAACTTGCAAACTCCCAATTCTGTTGCTGTGATGTATTGTAGTCAATTCAATATTAAATGAGGGGTCATTCCTTGTCATTTTTTTAGATTGTCCTTAACCACTTTTTCTTCATTAGGTCTTGGGAACATTTTAAGAGTATTGCCCAGCTCCTCATATAGATTCTTAAAAAATAAAAACAAAAAACAAAAAACAAAAAAAGGAAATTATTCTTCAAGATGCTGTACACAATTCATGAAGATTCACCTGGATCCTCAGTGGCTGAGGACAATACTGAGAAGATACCACCTTGGCTGCTAAGATTCAGAGTTTTGACATTTCTTCACATATGCTTGCCTGGAGTCATCGTATTTTCTGACAATATGGAAGAATTCAAGGATGATGTAATTTCCTCATTGTAAGCACGTTATATCCATGCTACAGAAGCCTTAGAATCCAGTCATGTTCAAACATAACACTGTGACAAAAAAGCGAAGGTCATGTGTCTTCCAGATTAACAATCTCTAGAGTACAATCAGATGCATCAATCAAGCTTTCCACTAAATCTGCCCTTTGTACTCAGGAACTAGAGTCACATAACAAAACTTCTGAGTCAAATGATCATCTGAAGGCATTTAACAGTACTCCAATAGTGAAACTGCATCAGTTTTGAGCTTACAGCTCATGAATCACAGCCTGCATACTCATCAAGGGGTATCGCCTAGAAAATCCATTGTAGGCTAGAGGAGGGTTTCACTTCAATGAAGCAGTCTGGAGGACTTCCTACTGCCCGGCGTGGATAATAACATTCCTGTGCTTTCATCTGTTCAACCGGCAGCCCTGAGTTTGAACTGGTTAAGAGCACTGCAGTGAAATCTTCGGCAAATTCCTCAAAGGAGCTTACTCTGCAAATTATTTCTGTGAGCAACACATCACCCACTCTTGAAGCTCCTTTTAGTCTTTGCCTTCAAAATAATCCTTACATGAAAAAAAAAAAAAAAAAAAGATGGCAGCACTGGTATTGGACCAACCATATCAGAGTCCAACTTGATTTGTACCTGTAACTTCCCTGAGGAAATAAAATACCTGAAAATAATTTAGACACTAATTTCTTCATGAAGAATAAGATGCTTCCCATTTTAGACCCAACACTTTGTCTACCTAATGAAGTCCTAGGTAAGCTGGACAATTTCCATTCTGTGTAGTCTATATATTCTTATATTTTTAAAATTATAATTGGACCACCCCACAAACAGATTTTGATATATCTCACTTTTAGATGTTCTCGAACCCGGAAGCTATCAACTTGGGAGCTTTCCTGGTGCCAATTAAAGAATAACCATTTTTCAAAGGGAAAGATGATTATGAAGCAGCAAACAGACCACCTATTTTAATACCATGGCATGAGCAGTGCTTCCATTAATGATCTGTCAATAACCAAGAATTTTAGCAATCTCTTATCTAAAATGCTTTTTTCCCTAGAAAGAAAACTATATCCAAAATTCATATTAATTATCTAATAAAACTTGAAAATCTAAACACCAATCATGCAATTTTCATTTGTTTCAAGTTCACTAAATCATGAGAAACTGATCTAAATGATCTGAAAATTAAAAGATTAAGATTTATTTCAATTACTGTATTCTCCAAATGAACGTCCTAGAAATAAGAATGATGAATTCAAAACACTTCCAAAAAGGAAATCTGACTGACTTGTCTCAAATTTCCAAATTGTCAAGAGATCCTACTGTTCTACACTTAAACTTTTAATTTAGTTACCAAGTTTTTTTGTCACGCTGTCATTGGAATAAAAAAGAAAAAAACAGGATCCACCAATTTAAGTATATGATATATGTAAGATACAATGCTTTCTGTACTTTGAATGTTTTTCTTCCAATTAAAGTTTCCTTGTAAAAATCACATTACCTTCGACTACTTGAAGATCCAGCCCGATTACCTGGGCCATTACTGGAAACCACTGATATTGCATTTGCAATGGCCTCTACGGCAGAAAGCCTTTCTGCAAATGTATTTCTTTCAGAGCGTTCTGCTTCTGAAACATAAGGGAGAAAATAAAAATAAATCAAAGCTTCAAAAATACATATACAATATTTCAAGAATATATATACATACTATTACAGTATACACATTTCAGTTTACATAGTAGACAACCAATGGCTTACTTTCCCCCTATAGCGAATAAATATACTTAATTTTCTTATTTTGTGTTGCTTTTCCACTCACAAGGGTTAAAAAAAAAAAGAGCAAACAGAAGGTAACCTTTAAGAGACAAAAAGGGCTTCGTATTAGCATATTTGTTTATATATAGAGATATATGTTTAATTTTCTAGTGATGTCAGTGACAGTGACACGATGGTGACAAGACTGCAAATTACTACTCAAAAATGTAGCTAACTGGTCTGGGAATGTGGCTTAGTCGTAGAATGTTTGCCTAGCATTACTCAGTACCACATAAATAGAAAATGCCAGAAGTGATGTTGTGACTTGAGTAAAAGCAGCTCAGAGATAGTGCCCTGGCCCTAAGATCAAGCCCAACGTCTGGCAAAAAAAAAAAAAAAAAAAAAGTAGCTATCACCAGACTATTGTCAGAAGTTGTTTTTAAAGTACCTTTAGCTTTCTTTCTTTTTTCAAAAGATGGGGCAAGAGGAGACTGAGTCACTGTGTAACCCTACCTATACTCTCATGTGCTCAGATTACCTCTGGACTTAGGAAATACATTTTAAATTATACATACTACACACTGGGTTTTCAGTGTGTAGTTACTTAACCAATTAAAACCTCACTGGCAGAAAAAAAAAAAACAAATCTTTTTTCTAAAACTAAAATAAAATCTAACAACTTACTAACTTAATTTTCCCCTCTAATTCGCATAGCTTAACTAAACTGCCAAATTTATAATACATGTAATGTTATTTGCAATTACAAAAATCAGTAAAGCAAACAGTATTATAAACCTAGATTATATGATAGTGAAAAGACTCAAAAGTAATAAAAACAGAGAAAAGATTTGACTTTCACATAACAAAATGAAAGGCGATTTCAGCTTTTGAGAAAGTTGAATTTTTTGAGAAAGCTGAAGTTATGGGGCTTGAACTCTGGGCCTGGGCACTATCCCTGAGCTCTTCAGCTCAATGTTACTGCCCTACCCCATGAGCCACAGAACTACTTCCTGTTTTTTGGTGGTTAATTGGATATAAGAATCTCAGGGACGTTAGTGCCTGGGCTGGCTTTGAACAGAGATCCTCAGATCACAGACTCCTGGTAGCTAGGATTACAGGCATGAGCCACCTTGCCTCGCTAAAGCTGACAAAATTTTATACAACGAAGTAAAAGGAAACAAATTTTTTATAGTGATTTGCTTTTAACAGTGCATTTTAAAAGTCATCAAAACTCTTTGAAAGATCTCATTGTGTAGTTTTTAATCTTACCCTCTTCTTCTTTAGTTTCCTTATTACTAGTTGGAAAGCAAACTGAAACACAAGCATGTAAGATATTCCGATTTCCATCACATCTGTGACTTATAAACGTCTGTAGCATCTGTAAATTCTGCTCTAAGACAACTGCTTGTTCAAGATTCATGAGATACTGACGACAAGCCTCATAATCACAGCGTAGAATGTGTTGCATTAAGGTTTGTTTCTGTACTCAAAATAAAATTAGGGAGAAAAACTTGAGGTTAAATAGCATATTACATATGTCAATATGCCTGTGGCTAACACTAAAACATTTTTTTTCATTAAGTAAACATAATCTCAGATAATCTGACAAAAGAAGTTCCAAATTTCAGGTACTCCAAGCACAGCACTCAATTGTTAGGAGTGGAAAAGAGAATGAAAACTTTCTGTAAAGTTGAAATTGTTTTGTCAGGAAGGTGGCCTAGTGGTAGAATGATTGCCTCGCATGCATAAATACCGGGTTTCAGTTCCTCGGTACCACATACATAGAAAAAAAGCCGGAAGTGGTGCTGTGTCTCAAGTGGTAGAGCTCTAGCCTTGAGAAAGCCCAAGGACAGTGCTCAAGCCCTAAGTACAACCCCCAGACTGGCCAAAAAAAAAGTAATACAATAAAAGACAACTATTTGGATTCAATTACAGGTCATAAGGACCACAACAAAAGTAGAAAAGACCACCTTTAGGCTCTGTCAATTACGAAGAACTTTTTGGGGGAGGACCGAGAACCATTTGGGGTGTGTGTGTGTGTGTCAATGACGAAGAACTTTTTTGGGGAGGGCCAAGAACCATTTGGGTGTGTGCGTGTGCGTGTGTGTGTGTATTTCTTGGAACATAAAAAAATGATCAATATAGGGGGCCAAGAACCATTTGTGTGTGTGTGTATTGTGTGTATTTCTTGGGACATAAAAATGATCAATATAGGCAGATGGCCAAAGGAATTTGGCAAGAATCATGTAGGTCTGACCCATAACGTTAATAAATGATTTTTTAAAAAAGGCCCTCAGGAGGGAAGGGGGGGACACTGTCCAAAAGCAAATGTACTCTTCCTTACTTTTATAACTTGCATTTACAGCACTTTTATAATAACAATTTTAAAAAATAAATAATCTCATATCCAAAAGGGCCACTGGGGGGAGGGGAGAAAAGATGTGAACAGTATTTCTAGGTATCAATTTCAAACTAAAAAAACACCTCTTCCTGATCTGTAGCCCTTATAGTTAGTTATATTTATCTTTAGTTCCTCAATCTTGTTTTTTCCTTAGCTAACTCTTTACCAGGCATATCTTCACTCTCAACTATGACCTACATGGAGACAAAAATCCAGTGGTCAATATTCTGTGCTGATGTTCCTGACCTGCATCAGATAGTTGATGCCTAAAATCATGCCTGACATTTCTTCAGCTGCCACCAATACACGGTTCATTCCAGCTTTTATTCATTGCTTATGCCCCTTACATTCTTTTATTGCTCTAGCATTGATTGCTCTAACATGATTCAGGCCCAAGACTTTTCCCCTATAATGTTGAGGATCTCACTGAGTATAATTCTTTTTAAGCAAATTCCATATACCTTCCTTTAGACTGGTTCTTTCTCTCCTGGTTTTCAGATTTATCTAATTTTAATCACTATCTCCTCTTGGATATCTAATAGGCAATCTCAACTTCATACATTTAGAAGCAAATTCCTCTACCATTTCTATAATTTTCACCTTAATAAATGACAGCTTCATTCTAAAACCTTCTGCTCTCATTTTTTCCATTTGGCCCCTACTAGAAGCAAATTCTTCTGATGCTATCTTCAAGCAAATCTAGCCATCTTTTAATTTTAAAATAACAGTGCTTTAGTCACCACTGTATATAACCTGTTTTTTTTCAATAGCTTCTAAACATACCTCTACTTCCACTCCACCCACAAGTACCCTAAGCATTTTAAGTGTTGATCCTTTCAAATCTAAGTCAGTCTCTACTAAAACTGAATCAGCAGTTTCTAATGACTGCCTCCACATACTAATCCCCACAGCACACTCGCCTCCTCTATCTTCACTCCCTTTGTTTTTCCTGTATTTATTCTTAATCAACCACAGCATTACAACTTTTCTTTTAATGATTACTGTACCTTACCAAGCTTTATAAAATCCCTACATCCTTAAGGTCGGCTTAAATTCATTCCCTTTTCCTCATTTCCAAGGCTTAGTTTGCTTTGTTTCTCAGATTACTCTATTAATGTTTCTCATATTATGATATTAATACTTTATCTGGTTTCTAAACTTTAGTCTGAATTGATTCTTCCCTAAAAATCTACACTTCACTAATCTTTTTTAAAACCATGATGAATGTCTTTTACCAGTCTGAAATCTGTGACCCATTAAGGTTAGCATCATACAAGGACAAGGTATACTAGTGCTTTTTTCCAAAATGACCTGTTATTATCCACTGACCAATAAGATCACTGTGTATGTATGTGTGTGTGCGCGCACACACACATACACAAACATACATGCACACAAGCACATGCATGTGCACATATGAGCCCTGGTTCTGGGACTTGAACTCAGGGTCTAGGTGGCTAGCACTTGGGCCACAGCTCCACTTCCAGCATCCTTGTGCTAAGTTGGAGGTAAGAGTCTCATGGGACTTTCCTGCCTGGGTTGGGTTCAAACTGTGGTCCTAAGTTCTCAGCCTCCTGGGTAGCTACAACTATAAGTGTGAGCCACCAGTGCCTCACTGGTCTCTACCCTTTACATTACATTAAAAAAAACCAAAACAACAACAAAAACAGTATACATAATCTTCCAACAATTATGATTCTTAAAAACTTCTGGCAACTTTCCACTATCACCCCTATCCCATCATTCAAGGATCTGCACAAGTATGGCTTCTTCTCAAGGAAACCTTCTGTGTGGTCAGTCTGATTTTTGGCCTGTCCTTTTGTCTACTTGACCCTCCCCATCACTGATTACTGCCAATAAAATATCATAGTCACTGATTGCTTTTCTGTTTGTTTAACACACTACTTACTGGCTTTTACTGTAGAAAAGTAAAGGGTAATAAAAGAGCTCTTCAAAACTTTTCCTTGGCCTTATAGATTACAGGCCAAGCAGTTTCAAACGTCAAATTACCTCTACGGCCATGATGATAATGGCAGCTTTCTTTTTGATTGTTGAATTAGCAGGAAGATTGACTAAAGAATGCACACCCATTCCAAGACTGCTAATAGGTGGAAGATCAAGCCAATCAGGATCCCTTATTCCTCCCATGCAATCTTTGGCCATTGGATAGATAGTTCCATTTCCATCTCGAAGAATAATGGGAGATTCCTGTAACAAAGAGAAAATAGTAGTTTGGTTCTCAATGAAAAACAAAAACAGATTGTACAAAAGGTTTATTAATACATTTTGTCAGTCATGGAACTTGAATGCAGGCCTGGGTACTGTCCTTGAGCTTTTTCGCTCAAGGCTAGTGCTCTAGCCCTTTGAGCCACCATTCCACTTCAATTTTTCTAGCAATTAATTGGCTATTTCTACCTGGGCTGGCTTTGAACTACAAGCCTCAGATCTCAGCCTCCTGAGTAGCTGGGATTACAGGCATGAGCCACTGGTGTTCCGCTAAAAAGCCTATTTCAAAATTAGATGGTTAAGCCCCAGTACCACCACTAAAAGCAAAACAATAATAATGAACTTTTTAAAAAAAATCCCAGAACTTGCTGAATATTCTAAATCCAATGATGGTTTACTAAAAACAAGCCAAAACAACCTCTAAGCAAAATGTATTATGTCACAATTCTGGAAAGAAAAAAAGAACCTCTGACCTGTCCAGCAGTGAAAATGGCTACATTCCTCTCATTCTGACCAAGAAAGGCAAGGCTGCTGGTAGGGAAATTATTTTCTTGTTCAGCTTTTCCTGTAGCAAGATCAAAGATACAGTACCGTACCCAGTTCCCAGTCTTCAAAACTGCATGTACACCTTCAGAGCACACAAATTAAAAAAAAAAAAAAAAGTCAGTATATTTCTGGTAATTTCCAATGTGTAGCAACCAAATGTTTACCTCTCTGGCTACCCTTGTGAATCAGTTCAGCTCATTTTATATTATGCATAAAACAAGCCGTGTCAATGCTTCAAACTATGCTATACTATTCCCGTTTATCACACAAGGAAAACTGATAGAGAATGCTAACTGAAAATAGTTATAAAATTTTTACCTTTGGAATCTACATTCACTGCTAATATTTCTGTTTTTTCGGGTATACAAAGCTTTTTGGGGGTCCTCTGAAAACAGTCGGGCACTTTAGGAGTTCCGCCAGTTTTGACAACCTGCATGACAATAGATTTTGCTCTCACACTGAAGAACTTAACAAGGTTTCCAATATTCACCTGGAAAAAGACTCTGTTATACTGACCTGCAGTTCATCAATCCTAAGTAACCTACAATCCTGAAGGAGAGAGGAAGGGTCAGCATCTGGGCCAGAGCTGTTCTGACAGCTTGTATTACTGGATGTTCCTGGAAATTTTACAGCAACATAGGCACCATCCACTTTTAGCACCTAGAAACAGACACAAACTGAATACTGACAACTTACAGGAAATAAATACACAAATTATATCCATTAAAATATATTAACATGGGACTGAGAATATGTCTTGGATGCATGAAGCCCTGGGTTTGATTCCTCAATACCACATAAACAGAAAAAAAGCCAAAAGTGACACTGTGGCTCAAGTGGTAGAGTACTAGCCTTAGTAAAAATAAGCTCAGGGACAGTATCCAGGCCCTGAGTTCAAGCCCTAGACCTGGTGGGAGGGAAAAATAAATAAATAAAATATATTAATGTGGAATATATTTTAATTGTTCACTTGTATTTTTTTCAGTGAATTCAAACAGAAAAAGATTAAGTATAATCTCTGAAATCATCTCATCTTTCCTTTTTCTGAGTTAAAAAACACTGACAACTTTCTGAATGACGGCAAAGTTTAATATCAACACTGTGCAATAACTGTAAAGCAGGTATTAAGTAATGAAATGGAATTAATAAAACTGAAAAACAAACTTTTTAATATTATTTTGCGCTGTTACGAAGGCCTGACATTAGGGCCTGGTGCTCTTACACAAAGCTACCCAATTACTATTTGAGTCATATATGTACTTACAGTTTTTTAAGCTAATTAGAGATTAAGAGTCTCACAGAGTTTTCTGCCTGAGTTAACTACAATTTGTGATGCTCAGATTTCAGCCTCCTAAATGGCTGAAGATGATTTCCCTCTCTGATCTTAACAGTCCCAATAAATGAATTATCAACCAGTACTGGAGGTGTAGGTAGGTGGTGGTATGCTTACCCAACAAATACAAAGTTCTGGGGCTCATTCCCAAAACACCCCCCCAAACACACATATCAATGTACAATATTCTAAAAAAATCTAAAATGACCCCAAAGTAAAGTTTTTGCTCGGGTGTTTGTGTTTCAAATGATGACATTATGATAAATTCTCAAGGCAAGGCATCCTTTTTTTATCTGTTGGCCAACCTACATAAGATTCTAGGATGGGACTAAAGGAATGAACACTAAAGTGGTGATCTAAAGGCAGCTTTAGAGAAAAGAAAATTCCTTGGATAACCAATACAAGTATAGTACCGTTAGCAGCTAATTCTTAGCAATTGTGAGCAAACCTTGCCAACAGGAACATTCTTAACATCTTCTACAAAAACGACTTCCCGAAGAGACCACTGCTCTTCATTCACTTTTTCCTCTTCTTTTGGAGCAGGGGTTGAGCGGCGTCGTTCTTAGACAACAACAAAATGGTAAGTACCAAAAAGAAAATGTAAAAGAGACTTTATAGATTTTATCTAAATATATGAACAAAAACCATTTTAAAGGGATAGTTTTTTAGTTAAAATTTTATGTCTCGGGCCGGGAGTTTGGCCTAGTGGTTAAAGTGCTTGCCTAGCATGCATGAAGGCCCAGGTTCAATTCCTTGGTACCACATGTAGAAAAAAGCCAGATGTGGTGCTGAGGCTCAAGTGGTAGAGCTCTAGCCTTGAGAAAGTCCAAGGACAGTGCTCAGGCCCTGAGCTCAAGCCCAGGACTGGAAAAAAAAAAAAAAAAAAAAAATTTATGTCTCTTCCCTTTCTAAATCATAGTTTAATAACCTGCTTCTTTTTCAAATATAGGAAATAACAGATATAATTGCTAATATTTAATTATACTAACAGATTTATATATAATGATAAAGAAAAAGAAAATTACACATTTTTGGATGCACAAAACTAACATCCAGAGTTCAAGCCCCCATAACTGACTCCTCCCGCACCCCCCCCCAAAAAAAACTCTGAGGTTATTTGACCAAGGTTTAAAATGATCAGCTATGAGCACAATGGTTCAAACTTCCAATCCTCGCTATTTGAAATGCAGAGATTAAAGAATCATTGTTCAAACTGGGCACTGATGGCTCACCCCTGCAATCCTAGCTACTCAGAAGGCTGAGATCTGAGGATCACGTTTCAAAGCCAGCCTAGGCACAAAAGTCCTTTTTCTTATTTTTGTGGGTAGTAGGGCTTGAACTATGAGCCTGGGTGCTGTCCCTGAGTGCTTCAGCTCAAGCTACTGCCCTACAGCGCCACTTCTGGTTTCCTGGTGGTTAACTGGAGATAAGAGTCAAGAGTCTCATGGACTTTTTAGTAGCTAAGATTAGAAGTGTGAGCTACTGAGCACAGCATTCCATAAGACTCATCTCTAGTTAACCACCAAAAACCAGGATACTGGAAAGGAAACTGGAAATGGAGCCATGACTCAAGTGATAGTGGCTCAAGTGGTAGAGCGCTAGCTGAAGAGCTCAGGGACAACACCTAGGACCAGAAATCAAGCCCCACAACCGACAATGAGACTCCATCTCAACCAAGGGCAAGGAATAGAGCTGAGCTATTGTTATCCTAGCTAAGGGAAAGGGACAGGGAGTGGGTGAAGAAGGGTAGGCCTGTTAACTCCAAGGCCACAAGAAAACACAAGCACCTGGCTGGTGAGGTGAGATCCTTATCGCAAAAACAATCAATTCACAGCAACAAAAAAAAGGTGAGGGGGTAGGGAAGGGGGATAGAGTCCTTCTAGGTTTGGTGACACAAACTAGCAATTCTAGCACTTGGGAGGCTCTATGAAGAGTGACAAGTTTTAGGTCAGCCTAGATAAAAAGAGACTTATAAAAATTTTAAAACAAACAAATTTAGCGGAATTATGTAGCTCAATCAAGTGGTAGAGTACCAACGCTCAGTTAAAAAACAACAACAAAAACAAGAACATGAAGCCTAAATTCTAGCCCAGAAAAGTAATTAAACAATGCTATGCTGGGCATACTTTGAAGCCACCCCAGGCAGGAATAACTGTGAGACTTTAATTTCCAGTTAACTACCAAAAAAGACAGAAGTAGAGGGTGTCACAGTATTTAGTGAAAAAGCACAAGGACAGCACCGAAGCCCCGAGTGTAAATCCCAGGATAGGGGGGTTAGAGAAAGGAGGGGAAGAAAGAGGGAAGAGTGGTAGGGAGAGGGAGATAACTGCTAGGTAATACATTTCACAAAGTGTCACATACATTTTGAGTTACTTTTTAAAAATTCCTTAAATCCACAGTGAATTATAAATCCAGTTTGCAAATTCCACAGATCATAAGCAAGAGTTCTGAGTGAGCTTGCAAAAATTAAGAGTTAAAAGCTTTCCTGTCTGGGCTAGTTTCAAACTGTGTGCCTTAAATCTAAGCATCCTGAGTAGCTTGGATTAGAGGCATGAGCCAGTGAAGCTGGGCAATTTCACCTTTTTTTTTTTTTTTTTTTTTTTTTTAAATAAAAGGTATACTTCAACTGGCTAAAATGTTACTCATATAGAAAGTACTTTCATTTCTTATTTTTGTGGATGTTTGTTGTTGTTGTTTTGGTTGTAGGGCTTAAATTCTGGGCCTGGGCATTGTCCTGAGCTCTTCAGCTCAAAGTGCCATTTCCAGTTTTCTGGTGGTTAACTGGATATAGGAGAATCTCTTGGACTTTTGTGCCTGGGCTACCTTTGAACCACAATCCTCAGATCTGAGCCTCCTGAGCAGCTAGGATTATGGGCGTGAGCCACCAGAACCTGGCAGAAAAGTACTTTTTAAGGCATTATGACTTGAGTCTGGTCAAAAATAATGCAAATAGGAGCTGTCTCTCTAGGCTCTTATTTGGCCTAAGCACTCCATATATAAAACTTACTGTATGGCATTGATGCACTGCTTGCAATTGAAGAGGCATCACTACATGTAGATGCTGGAGACGGTGGAGGGCCCATTTCTGTTTTGACTGGTTCCTGCTTACTTTCAGGTCTAAAATAACAAATGATACTCCTATTAGTTAAGAAAATTAAAGAACTTTTCAAATAACGTAATAAGACAAATTTACCTTTATAAGGGAAATATGAAATATATCTAACACATAATTTCAACATCTTAATATAAGGAAAACATCCCTTAACAAAGCTATCAACAACACTTAGTAAGCTTAGATACACTGTATCCAGGAAGAACAATCATCAAACTAGCTTTATCATATGTCTTCAGAGCAAGCAAGGCTCACTCAGCAACACTAAACATGGACTGAGACAAAGCAACTGAACTAAATAAAATAAAAAGCAAGTTTTAAAAACAACAACAACATCAATGGGCTGGGAATGTGGCTTAGTGATAAGACTGCTTGCTCAGTATGCAGGAAGCCCTGGCTTCAGTACAAAAATATGGAAAAAAGCTGGGCCAGGCATTGTTATTTCTCCTAATATTAAAAATGAAAACTGAAAAGCCGGTTACTGGCTTTTTACAGGTGGAATACACTTGTAATGCTAGCTATTTAGGAGGCTGAGATGTGAGGATCAGAGTTCAAAGCCCCCTTGGGTACTAAAAACCATGAGACTCTTATCTCTAATTAACCACTAGAAAACTGGAAGTAGCACTGTAGCTCAAGAGGTAGGGTGGGAGCCTTGAGCTGAAGAGTTCAGGCCCAGACTTCAAGCCCCACGACCAACAAAACATACACAGAAAAGGCCTAAAGTATTGTTGTACCTCAAGTGGTAGAGTACTAGCTTTGAGCCAAAGAAGCTTAGAGATAGTGCCTAGACTGAGTTCAAGCCCCAAGACTGCCTTCGCCCCCCAAAAATACTGATTTCTTAGTTTGACAAAAAGAATGTACTAACAATGGCTTATGAAAATCTAAACAATCTGGTGATAATTATTAATAAAATCCCTCTTCAATGAGGTATATCACTAATGAACCACTTGAGACATTAACAGAACCAGACATGGTAGTTCAAGCCTGTAATCCCAGCCTTCTGGAGTCTGAGGGAGGTTTCCAAGAGGTAGTGCACTGCAGGTATGATTTGTTAGAAATTATGTCCTCAACTTATATAATAACAATCCTTGTGTTTCTATATTTCAAGGGGTTTTTTTTTTTTTCTTTTTTTTTTTTTTTTTTTGCCAGTCCTGGGCTTGAGCTCAGGGCCTGAGCACTGTCCTTGGACTTTCTCAAGGCTAGAGCTCTACCACTTGAGCCTCAGCACCACTTCCAGCTTTTTTCTATGTATGTGGTACCGAGGAATCGAACCCGGGTCTTCATGCATGCTAGGCAAGCACTTAAACCACCAGGCCAAACTCCCGGCCCCTTCAAGGGTTTTTTATTGCTGGATTTTTGGGGTTTTTTTTTTTGCCAGTACTAAAACTCATGGCCTTGTGCTGGCTAAGCTAAACATTTCCTCAATTAAGTGGCTTGCATTTAAGTCTTTTCATACACATTATTAAATTTTGCTCCAGGAAAAAAAAAATTCTTTTTTTCTTTTTGGTGGTACTAGTATTTCAACTTAGGGTCTCACTCACTCTTGCTTGGTCTTCTAGATTTACTACTTGATCTACTACTTCTAGAACTACTACTTGAGCTAGGCTTGCATTTGGCTTTTTGACAGCCAACTGGAGATGAAGTCTCTTAGTGCTTTCTGTTCAAGATGGCTTCACACCATAACTCTTTTGTTCTCAGGACTGCAGGTATAAGCCTATGGTACCTGGTTCACCTGGTTCAGATTTTTGTGACTGGGATTTTTTTCTTTGGTGGCAATTATGGGGCTTGAACTCACACCCTGGGCACTACCTCTCTGAGCTTTTGTGATCAAGGTTAACATACTATCCACTTGAGGTACCATTCCACTTCTGCTTTTTTGTACAGGTTAATTAGAAGAGAAAAGAGTCAGGGATTTTCCTTCTGGGACTGGCTTTGAATTACAATCTTCAGATCTCAACCTCCTGAGTAGCTAAGATTATAAGTGTGAACCACCTATAAAAAGCCAGTAACCGGCTTTTCGGTTTTCATTTTTAATATTAGGAGAAATAATGCCAGAGCCAAACATAAGTCTTCACACATGAGCATAAATGAAAAGCAAACAAGGATCTTTAAAAACCTATACGTACAATGTAATCTCAACCATTTTTTCAATGCTTCCAAGTATTTAGAAAAAAGAAACCAAAAATATTTAAAACGTCATTTATGGAATATACTCTTCCATGTTACAATAAGGGTCACATATATTTACAAGATTAAAAGTTGATGGGCCAGGAGTTAGGCCTAGTGGTAGAGTGCTTGCCTAGCATGCATGAAGACTGGGGTACAATTCCTCAGTACCATATACATAGAAAAAGCCAGAAGTGGTACTGTGGCTCATGTGGTAAGGCCAGTGCTCAGGCCCTGAGCTCAAGCCCAGGACTGGCGGAAAAAAAGAAAAAGAGAGGGGGGTGGGGGGGTGGGAAGAAGTTGAGGGATCATCTTTATAATATTTTGTTTTTAAGTTAAGGAACATGACAGGACCCACAGAGCAAATATGTTTTCAAAAATAAGTTTTATTAGAAACTAAAATTGTATATATATTTAAAGGTTAGTCAATTGTTTCTAGAATATGAACATTAAGATGTCCATAGTTGGGCCAGGAGTTTGGCCAATGGTAGAGTGCTTGCCTAGCATGCACGAAGACCCGGGTTCGATTGCTCAGTACCACATACGTAGCAAAAAGCCAGAAGTGGTGCTGTGGCTCAAGTGGTAGAGCTATAGCCTTGAGAAAATCCAGGGACAGTGCTCAGGCCCTGAGCCCAAGCCCAGGACTGGAAAAAAAAAAAAAAGGTGTCCATAGTTGCCTTACCAACAATTTAAAATTCAATTATTTCTTTACACATGTCCCTCAAATCTCCCTATTTCGACCTCAAAGTTACAAATCCTTTATTATTCCTATCTTTAGTACATTAACCTTCTGATGATCTAAAACATAAACAAGAGTTTAAAATTTTAGATACGATGGAACATAGCTTTAATTCCAGAAGTTAGAAGGCAAAGGCAGGAGGATCATGAGTTTAATGCCAGCCTGGGCTAAAATAACAAGCCCTGGTCTCAAAAATCAAGACAGGCCAGGTACCAGCAGCTCACACTTGTAATCCTAGTTCCTCAGGAGGCTGAGATCTGAGGATCACAGTTTGAATCCAGCCTGGGGAGTAGAAAAGCCTTTGAGACTTTTTATTTCCAATCAGCTACTATGAAAAGACTAGAAGAAATGTCATAGCAAATGGTAGAGTACTAATCTTGAGCACAAAGAGTCTCAAAGATAGTGTCCAAGTCTTGAGTTGAAGCCCCAGGAATAAAGACAGAGGAGGAGGGGAAGGGGAGAGGAGGAGGGGAAAGAGGGAGGGGGAGGAGGGGGGAGGGAGAGGAAGAGTTGGAGGAAGAGGAGGAGGAGGAAAGAGGATTGCAGAGGAAGGGAAGACTAAGTCTGCCTAATAGTAAGGCTAAAAACTTTTTTTTTTGCCAGTCCTGGGACTTGAATTCAGGACCTGCTTTTTGCTCAAGGCTAGCACTCTGCCACTTGAGTCCCTGCAACACTTCTGGATTTTTCTGAGCATGTGGTACTGAGGAATTGAACCCAGGGCTTCGTGCATGATAGGTGAACCCTCTACCACTAGGCTACGCTCCCTGGCCCAAGGCTAAAAACATTATTACAGCCAGGTACCAGTTGCTCATTTATACCTATAATCCTGCCTACTATGAGATCTTAGGATCATGGTTCAAAGCCAGCCCAAACAGGATAGGCCATGACATTCTTATCTATAATTAACACCCAGAAAATGGGAAGTGATGTTGTGGCTCAAAGTGGTAGAGAACTAGCCTCGAGTAGAAAGCTCAGGGAAAGCAACAAAGTCCTGAGTTCAAGCCCAAGACTAACTACTCCACCCCACACCCATCAAAAAAATTTATTGCTATGTAACATCTTCAAAGAATGCAAACTAATGGTGGGGGTTGAGAGGAGCAGAATCAGAAAAGCTAAGCTATACTGCCATATGCTACACCTACCATCAAGAACAAATTATTGGGCCAGCAGTGTAGCTTAGTGATAGAATACTTGCCTAGGAGGCACAAGGCCCTGGGTTTGATTTCTTAGCACCACACAAAAGAAAAAGCTGAAAGTGGAGCTGTGGATCAAGTGGTAGAGTGGTAGCTTTGAGAAAGCCCAAGGACGGTTCCCAGGTCCCAAGTTCAAGCCAGGACTGGCCAAAAAAAAAAAAAAAAGTAGTACTTAAGTTGCAATTAGCAAAAGTTAGATTCCTGATTGTTCTATCTTTTAAATTCTATTTTATAACCCACATTCATAAATATATCAAGTAGAAAATAATATAAAACCATAATACATACTTAGCTTCAGTAGTTTTGTTAGCCTTTTCCATGCTTTTCAGGCTCTCAGGAGATCTAAGTTGAAATCTACAGCTGTCATTCATATTCCAAACTGACTCCATTAAGACACCAACTTTTGGAATCCCAGCACTAATTGAAAATGCAACTGCTCCAGCATGATAAAGAGGATTATTTCTTAAACATACCTGGTAAAAGGAAATCACCAAGATGACATAACTTTAGAACAAGTATATGAAATGTAATATATAACAGTATTACTTCCTAGGTTTTCCAGTACAATCTTATACAATCAATAATGGCTTTGAGGCTGGGAGCATGTCCTAGTGGTAAAGTGCTCACCTAGTATGTACAAAGCCCTAGGTTGGATTCTTCAGTACCACAACACAGAAAAAGTAGGAAGTGGCACTGTGGCTCAACTGATAAGAGTACTATCATTGAGAAAGCTCAAGGATAGTACCCAGGCCCTGAGTTCAAGCCTGAGGACTGGCAAAAATAAATAAATAAATAAAACTTTGTTCTGAAAAATTGCAAGGACCAGTAACTTTTCCTAAATGTTTAGGATTAACTTTAAGAAATTACAGCAGCGATATCAATAGCTCTGCCCAAAAGAAAATAGAAGAGACTAAAAAGGTTTATCAGTTCCTATAGTTCTAATTTTCTTCCTTAATTCATGATGCTACAGAGACTTTGTAACTTGGTTTCTATGGATGTTTCCCCCAGGAAGGCTGCTGCTTTATACTACCCAGACACTTCAGTGAATATTGCAATTCTTCTCTTAAAATTAGAAACGGACATTCATGTCAGAAGCTTAACTCAATTTAGCAGCAAATACTCTGTACTCTGAGGGTCTATCCCCTCAGTTCATACCCTGAAAACCTGCAAAAATGGCATTGTCAAACATTATCACAGTGGCTCACGCCTGTAATCCTAGCTACTCAGGAGGCTGAGATTTGAGGATCAAGTGTCAAAGCCATCCAGGGCACAAAAGGACCTGATACTCTTTTCTTCAATTAATCTCTAGAAAATAGGAAGTGAGGCTTTGGCTCCAGGGTATGGTAGTAGCCTCGAGCTCAAGAGCTCAGGGACAGTGCCCAGGCCAAGTTCAAGCCATGTGATCCACCAAAAAACAAAAACAATAACAAATAAATAAATAAATCAATAAATCAATAAATCACCAACAGCTCCATATGAAACTTAAGCATTCTCTAGAGATCTCATCTGATGTCTCTAACAGGACAACCATACTGACCTTCTTCTGTTCAGATGTCCAAGAATTAAAATAAAAGATGGTGTTAGAGGCTGGGAGTTTGGCCTAGTGGTAGAGTGCTTGCCTAGCATGCACCAAGACCGGGTTTGATTTCTTGGTACCACATACATAGAAGGGGGGCAGAGGAGGAGAGAAAGCCAGAAGTAGTGCTGTGGCTCAAGTGGTAGAGCTCTAGCCTTGAGAAAACAGTGCTCAGGCCTTGACGTCAAGGCCCCGGAGTGGGGGGGGGGGGGTGGAATAAAAGGAGGGAGGAGGGGAAAGATGGTGTTATGCTAAACTGTTGGCATACCATGAAGATCATATTTATTGATAGCTTATAACTAAAATTAGATAGAAGATAGTTGATGGTACACTTGAGATGTACGGGAAATGAAACTACTGGCTTAGAGTTGCAAATGTACCAAAGAACAGGTATCCAAAACTATAGCTATAACCCTTACTACAGATCAGTGGCATAGACAAACAGTTCACAGGAGCAGGCTTGTTAGAAAAGTTCTATCCTGCTTAATGGGAAGTTTCATCAGATTTTTTCAGAAAAGACTGGTGAAAATTTAAACCCTAAAGGAGTATTCAACAAAAACGTCTTTAAAGGAGAATTGTGGCATGCTACAATAGTAGCTATTAATTAATGCCTTTTTACAAAAATAACGTGCAATTAGGTCTACATAAATTTCAACTACAATGATTTGTGGAATGCAATGATCCTTGCCTTTGGCTATCACTACAATAAATCTCAGGTTTTCTAAAGCTATGAAATAAAATCTCAGTTGTACACAAAGGCATTTTAAAGCTTTCCTTTCTCCAATATAGTCATCCCCTTCTTGCCTACAGTAATGTCATCCAATATGCTGAAGAGGCAGCTGCCACATATTGCTAATGTATGAGTCCACCAGTTGACAAGGGATTTTGAGTATCCAAGAAATAGGCTTTTGATGAACTAACATAAATAACAAAAAGTCAGCAATAATGTATAGAAGAGTGAGTAATCAGTGAGAAATTTCTATTTGGAATATTAACAAGGGTCAAAATAAGACAACTGTGCTAACAAAAAGGCAAAAAGAAAACAAAAAAAAAACCCACCCCAAAACAGAGATTCACAAGCAAAAAAAATTCAGTACTTATTTAAGTGTATTTGGAAAAAAATCAAAAATCCCAGCAGTGACAAACTACTATTGGAGGCTTAGGGAATAAGTACCTTTTGGTGAAGGAAAAAAAAAAAAAATCCGGAAATGAAATGCTTCATAAGAAAATGCCATATTATGTAATAAAATTCAGCTATTCTCTAAGTTTTGAGGGTGATGAAGTAACTAAACATCTACTGCAGTTAACAGGACCCTTTTCATCTCAGAACTTTTTTCCAGTACTACTATAGTCCCCTCAAACTCCTCTGTTTATGTATGTCACACATAAATTTGAAAATTTTTAGATAAAAAAACCTCATGTTAATACAATTTTGTAACTAGATGTTTAAGAGTATTAGTGAGAGAAATGATATTCATTGCAGTTTTACACATGTCTTAATGTCAGATTTAATTAGATGGCTGACTTCTCACTTAATAAAGACAGTCTGCTTCTGCATTCAACTAGCTGTTGAAGCTGTTTACAAGCACTTGGAAGCATATGGGGTTCCACAAGGACACAGGGTTATGAAACAAAGGGCACTGCTAGAACAGGAGCTCAGTTTGAATACTGGTATTAGAAAATTGTACCTGTATGAGCCTGAAATCATGTCTAAAAAAACAGAAACGGGTAGAAATGCAGAGATCTGACAAAGACTCGTATAAGACACTGATCCCCATTGAGCAACATCTTTCAACAACAGCTTAGTCATAATCAGTGATGCCTGTTAAACACATTGAGGTCTGGCCATATAATCAGGGTAAAGTAAAAAATATTTTTGGTGAGGGTGGCTGTGTTCCAAAATATCAAAAGATTTTAAAGTAATATAGTAACCCCACACTATAAGGAAGCTTACTGAAATTCAGTCAGAATCTATAAAAATGTTACCAACTACTGAATATGTAAGTATGAATATGTAAGTATGTGATACATAATTTAGAATCTGGTCCTTCAAATGATATTCACCTAAAAAAGTGCTTCTAGAGGAATAGCTTACAGGGGAAGAAAGTAATGTGTAAGAGAAATGTCTCATAAGACAAGCTTAATACTAATTACTTACCTGGGTACCAACAGTGATGTTTGGCATGGAGGAAATACCAGCACTGGATTTGGGCTTTTTATTTTTTGCTCTAGCTTTCTCTAACATTTTCTTCCTTTGACTAAAAGGGACTACGCCCCTGAAAAGAAAACCATCAACTCATCAAATAAGTAGCCAAAATAACCAAAAACAACAACAACAAAAATCATTTAAGGATAACATATATTTCTTTTCTATTATTTTTATCCTAGAATACTAAGATGCAATTATTCTCAACTGCAACTTCTATGTAAGTTTAATAAACCTTTAGGATATTTCTGTTACACATAAGTAAACTTCACTGAAAGTCTTACCTAAACATTGTTTTTGCCAGCAAAAATTACTGGAGTTTGGACTAATAGTTGAGTGCTTGCCTAGCAAGCACAAAAACCAGAGTTCAATTCTCAGAAGCACATACATAGAAAGAGCCAGAAATGGTGCTATGGTTCAAGTGGTAGAGCTCTGACCTGGAGAAAGCCCATGTTTGGGCCATGAGTTCAAGCTCAGAGACCCCCCCCCCCCCCAAAAAAAAGAAGCTGGGCGCAGTGTCTCACACCTATAATCCTAGCTACTCAGGAGGCTGAGATCTAAGGATCACTGTTCAAAGCATGTCCAGGAACTAAGTACTAAAGTCCAAGAGACTCTTATCTCCAATTAACCACCAGAAAAGTGGAAGTGGCACTATGGCTCAAGGGGTTGGGCGGAAGCCTTGAGCTGAAGAGCTCAGGGACAGAGTTCAACCCCACAATTGACAAAAACAAAACAAAAATTACTGGTATCACCTTAAATAAAAGAAAAAATCTGGATCCTTCTAACAGATAACTTACAATTAAGACAAAACTCAGCAACAAAATTTTAAATATCATATATCATGTAATTATGTGAAAGCAAAATTCAAATGTATTAAAGAGAGGAATTAAAAACATCCCCAAATGCGCTGGGCAACAGGGGCTCACCCCTGTAATCCTGGCTACTCAGGAGGCTGAGAACTGAGGACAGCGGTTCAAAGCCAGCTCAGGCACAAAAGTCCACGAGACTCCTAGCTCCAATTAACCACCCAAAACCTGGAAGTAGCACTGTGGCTCAGGTGGCAGAGGGCTAGCCTTGAGCTGAAGAGTTCAGGAACAGCAGCCAGCTGAGTTCAAGCCCACGACTGACCTTCTCCAAAAAAAAAAAAAAATCCCCAAATGTAAGCAGCTCTCATAAAATTTAATAGCATATTACTTTCATACATTTACATGTAAGTTTTCTTTAACGTAACTTTAAAGTATAATTTCTTTCTCTACGTTCCTCAAAAACAGCCCTCTATGAACATAAAAGAATTAACTGAAATTTCTCCTCTCTACAGACTCACCACCAATATAAATTGTTCTCCAGCTGAGCGCAGGTATAAAGAGCACAGCAGTGTAAAGAAACTATCCGTTCTCCTTGAAGTTCTGAGTAAGTCTGGGCAGTGTGCTCTAACTTAGAAGCCACAGAACTTAAAGTTTCATCCACCCAGGTAGCAACCTAAGGAATGAAATAGTAAAGGTTTAAACAAAATAAGTAGTACTTCCAAGGATCAAGGATGGCCTGAACAATCTTTTTCCAAAAGAACTGTGATCAAAATGAGAGAAGGGCATATATACTCTTAGAATGGTATTCTAAAATGGTGTTACGTGGGAAACTGAGATTAAGGATCAAGACTTCCAATACAAATGTCTTTGGCATCCCAGCTAGGGATGCTAGTTGCCTTTTACCCCATTAGTAATCCAGGCACACATCTAACCCTGTTTCAAAAATAATCAGTGCAAAATAGGACTAGAGATTGGGGGAGGGAGAGCAGTGAGAGAAGAGAGACTATCTCACTATAAAGCCTAGGCAAATGCTAGGATTACAAGGCCTGACTTGCTCCAACAAAGTTTAATAGAAGTTAGTGACTTGAAAGCTAAATGGATTGGATTGTTTGAGGTTTAAGATCCATACTTTTAATCTAGTATTTTTAATAGCTTCAACATCTCTCTCAAAAGGAAACACGTTGCTTTTCACTTTTCTCACTTTTTTCTTTTTCTTAAAGCAGAATGCTAGTTTTATTATATTTACCAAGCCCCTCCCCTCCACAAAAGCATTGGATCAACCACTAAAGGGTTCAAAAATTTGTATTTATGGACCTGATTAAACAAAAAGATAGAAAATGAAAAGATGAAAAGGAGCAAGGAGAGAAAGAAAACCAAGAATTCAGGCATGAAATGCTTACAAGCACAAAGTGATTCCTACCTTGTTATTTTCTGTAGCTACAGTTGCTCTTATGCTATTTGCAGACAGGAGGACTATCTTTTCATTGGTTAACCCCAAAAATGTTGCTCTTGGATGATGTAATGAAGGATTCTTTAAAAGAATAAAAAAAATGATTACTATACTATGTTGATATGTAGAGTTCTTCAATGTGAGATTTAATATAATGAAATACCTGGGCATTTCTGTAAGGCTCAGACTCACTCCACTTCCACTGATGCAGTTCTCCTTTACTGCTAACAGCCAGAAGCTCAGAATACAGAGCCCCAATACACATAAATTTTGTTCCATCCTGCAAAGTAAAAATAATACTATGAAAATTGCTGAAGTCTTTGTCAACTTAACCACTATAAAAAATAAGATTTTTTTTAAAATTATGGGAACACAAAAAATCACAGCTATCTGAGAGCTTGCAAGAAGAATACCAGTTTTCAGAAGGCCCTGGAGCCCTCCATGAACTGGCCTTCCTTAGGTCATGGTGACCTCAATGCTTCAGAATTATGTCCACCAGGATCACCACTCAACTTCTATCCCTCTATTTCTGTTAACTTTTTGCCCAGATCAAGTTCAAAACAATCCCATGCAGGAAAGTCCATGTGACTGTTTATCTCCAATCAACTATCCAAAAAGCTGAAAGTGGCACTCTGGCTCTAGGAGTAGAGTTCTAGCCTTAAACAGAAAACCTCAGGGACAATTCCCAGACTCTGAATTCAAGCCCCCACAACAGGCACCAAAAAAGGGGGAAAAACAACAACAATAAAGCATCATAACAGCTCCTAAAGGACTTCATCTGTGGAAAAGCTTTCCTTTCCTGCAGCCTCCATTCCTATGAATGATATTCACTACCTGCCCTGTAACAAGCCCTTCTAAGTGTTTCTAGTACTATTTTTTTAATACAGTAAAAAATGGGCATCCTTAGTGAAAAATCAGGCGCCCTCCCCATTGATTATGACATTGGCTGTGAGGTTTTCGTAAGTGGCCATTATATTAGTGAGGAACTTTCCCAGTAAGTCTAAATTATAAGGAGATTTTAGTTAAGAAATGATGCTGGCTGGCTGGGTGTATGGCTTAGTGGTAGAGTGCTTGCCCAGCATTCATGAGCTCTGGGTTCAATTCTTCAGTACAACATGAACCGAAAGGGCCAGAAGTGGCACTGTGGCTCATGTGGCAAAGCACTAGCCTTGAGCAAAAGTCAGTGCCCAGGAGCTGAGTTCAAACCCCATGACTGCCAAAAAAAAAGAAAGAAAAAGAAAAAACCACACACACACACATACACGCACGTGCATACGCACGCGCATGCTGCCGGGTGTGGTGGCTCACATCTGTAATCCTAGCTACACTGGAGGCTAAGAAGTAAGAATCAAGGTTCAAAGCCAGGCTGCACAAAAGGACCCAGACTCTTATCTCATTAACCTCTAGAAAATGGGAAGTGGGACTTGGCTCAAGGGTAGAGTGGTAGGTAGCCTAGAGCTGAAGAGTTCTGGGACAATACCCAGGCAGAGTTCAAGCCCCTTGACTCACAAAAAATTAAAAATAAAAAATTTTTAAAAAAGAGGGACCAGGAGTTTGACCTAGTGGTAGAGTGCTTGCCTAGCATGCACAAAGACAAGGGTTCGATTCCTCGGTACCACATACATAGCAAAAAGCCGGAAGTGGTGCTGAGGCTCAAGTGGTAGAGTACTGGCCTTGAGAAAGTCCAAGGACAGTGCTCAAGCCCTGAGCCCAAGCCCAAGACTGGCAAAAAAGGGATGAAAGAAAAGAAAAAGGAAAAGAAGAAGAAGAAATAAATGATGCTGGCTTAGCTTACTTGTTCACAGATAGCACTCTACCACTTGAACCACAGCCTGGCTTTTTGATGGTTAGAGATGGCATAGACTTTTCTGCCAGGGCTATCTTTAAATCAAAGTACTCCAGGTCTGGGACTGAAGTTAGGATTCCAGGTATGAGTCACCATGGCTTGATCATGGGATTTTTATGTGTGTGTTTGTTGTTGCTGGGTTTTGTGCCAGTTCTGGGGCTTGAAGTCAGTGCCTTGTCTGTTCCTGATTAGAATATGCCCCTATAGCACAATTAGGCAATCCCTTCTTCATTCTTCACTTTGGTACAGGCAGAAAGCCTGCTTAATTTCTCAATTGTATTACAATTTGAGTTTTTGTGCTCAAGGCCGTGCACTTTACTACTTGAGCCACAACTCCAATTACAGCTCTGTGGTAGGTAATTGAAGAGTCATGAACTTTTTGGCCAGAGCTGGTTTTGAACTGTAATCCTCAGATCTCAACCTTCTGGGTAGGTAGGATTACAGACATAAGCCACCAGGGCCCATAGTGATTTTATCTTCCATTACGTAAATGTGCATATCACATTGCTAAAACAAGCATGAATTACATAAACCCTCACATGTCTGTGAGGTACTGAGTTCAAGCCCCAATACCACAAAAAAAGCTAGAAAAAATTTGTAAAAACAGTAACAACAACAACAACCAAAAAAAACTCTAAATACAAAACCCTAGAAAAGTAAAAATACAGATAACCACAGAGCTAAACATCTTCTCATTATATTATCAAAACTGCAAAGTATAAAGAATAAAGGAGCCAGAAAAAGTAAGTTTGATAGTTGACTGGATACAGAAAAGAAAATAAATGGCTATAGATGGTTTGATTATTGAATGAATAAAGAAGGGATAAGGAAACAGGAGGTGAAGAAAAGTGATTATAATGAGGAATTGGTGAAGGAAAAAGGGAAGAAGGAAAAAAGAGGTGGGAGAATAAAAAGGTAGGATTATTAGAGAGAAAAAAGAAAAAGAAGTTGATGTTCCCAGGTACAACTCTTCAGAAACCATCAGAAATTTGGACACTTAGGCACTCCCTTCATTTAGTACAGACCCATTAATTTCCTCTATTGTGTTGTATTACAACTATAACTATTATGGATAATTTCACTACAAATATTAGACTTTGAACACAAAACAGATTGCTAAATGTACCTATCTGACCCACAGATCTTCTTACCCACCCCTCAACCAGTTTCCTATTCTACTTGTTTTCTCTTCCCAAAACAAAACCACACTTCTTGTTCTTCTTTATACTTTACCTATTTAGAGAATATTAATGTGTTAGTATAGCACATTTTATTTCATGGCAATCTAGAAAGGAAAAAAATCATCTCTCTCAAAACGGAGAAAAATTAAGTTCTAGAGAACTTGACCAAAGTAATAAAGAGGCAGTGCTAGATACACATCCAGTAATCAAGCTCCAGAGCCTAACCTTCGTGGTCACTCTATAGAGATGAACTCTTGTGTTTCCCCAAGACCTGTTGGGATACATTCTTTTTTTTTGGGGGGGGGGGTGACATGGGGCTTGAACTCTGAGCTGTCCCTGAGCTCTTCAGCTCAAGGCTACTGCCCTATCCCTGGGGCTGGACACTGTCCTAGAGCTCTTCAGCTCCAGGCTACAATACTACCCCTGGAGACACAGCCCCACTTCCTGTTTCCTAGTGATTAAAGACAGAGTCTCCTGGTCTTTAGTGCCCACATTGGCTTTGAACCATGATCTTCAGATCTCAGCCTCTTGAGTAGCTAGGATTACAGGCATGAGCCACCACCCTAGCTCTTGGGATACAGTCTATCATGATTTTGTTTTGGGGGTTTTCCCCCCTTTTAAAAAAGTTGAATTTGGGGGCCAGGAGTTTGGCCTAGTGGTAGAGTGCTTGCCTAGCATGAACAAAGGCCCCAGTTCCATTCCTTGATACCATATACATAGAAAAAAGCTGGAAGTGGTGTTGTGGCTCAAGTGTTAGAGCTCTGGACTTGAGAAAAGTCCAAGAACAGTGCTCAGGCCCTGAGATTAAGCCACATGACTTGCAAAAAAATAAAAATAAAAAATAAAAAGTTGAGGTTCTCAGGCCAGGAGTTTAGCCTAGTGGTAGAGTACTTGCCTAGCATGCACGAAGACCTGGGTTCGATTCCTCAGAACCACATACATAGAAAAAAGCCAGAAATAGTGCTGTAGCTCTAGCTCTAGCCTTGAGAAAGCCCAAGGACAGTGCCCAGGACCTGAGTTCAAGGCCCAGGACTGCCAAAAAAATAAAAAATAAGGGGGGGGAGGGAAATGGGTACCAAGACATGTGAAAGGGTATCAATGTATGTGAATTAATGCACCTTCTATGTGGCAAATATCATGTAACCCTTTTACTAATTACAATAAAAAATGCAAAAAAATAAAAAATAAAAAAGTTGAAGTTCTCTCATAAAAGTAAGAGAACACAGTTTGGTAAAAGTTTGGCTGTTACCAAAGAAAACCACCAGAAAGAATAAATCCTTTACTTCCCTAGGGGCTGATTAAAATTCATGTCTTCTATTGTAAAAACTTTCATGCAAAAACTTTCACATAAAGAATGAAAAAAACTTCAAGACTCACAATAGCTATGGAAACAAATTTGGAAACTTAACAGTTTTCCCCAACTTGAGCTGAGGTTCAAAGAAAAAAAATTCAGAATCTCTATATCTGCTGGATGGTAACCTCAAAGTTTTCATCATACTTTATAATATTTCCTACTCAGCTGTCTGTGGAAATAAGAATCAACAGGTACACTTCTAAATCAGTAAAAATATATTTCTTCCTATGATAGCATTTGGAGATGCATTATCAACTACCTAAAGACACTAAGACAAACACATCATAGCTTTAACCTCCATTTCATTTGCAGCAGTAATGATCCCCGCCCTCTCCACACCCCCCCCCCCCCCCCCCCCGGTCAGTTGTGGGGCTTGATCTCTGGGCCTGGGCGCTGTCCCTGAGCTGAGTGCTCAAAGCTCTTGAGCCACAGCACCATTTCCAGTTTCTGGCGGTTAACTGGAGATAAGAGACTCTCGGACTTTTTGGTGCCCAGGCTGGTTTTGGACCAGGATCCTCAAATCTCAGCCTCCTGAGTACCTAGGATTACAGGAATGAGCCATCACACCCAGCAGTAATGACTTTTTTAAGGTTCAAATGATCAAATCCTAGGTTCTTTCTGAAATTGACTCATTGCACTATTTCTTCCCCCCCCCCTCCCCAGTCCTAGGGGATTGAGCACAGGGCCTGAGCACTATCCTTGGGTTTTCTCAAGGCTAGAGCCCTACCACTTGAGCCATAGCACCAATTCTGGCTTTCTTCTATGCATTTGGTACCAAGGAATCAAACCTGGATCTTCATACATGCTAGGCTAACTCCCACTAGGCCCAACTCCCGCTTCTCATTGCACTATTTCTCTAGATGCTGAGCACAACTCCCTCAGTTTATCGCTATTCTGCCTATTCTATGTCCCATAGGTTGGGACAAAAGGTTTGTCCCAACTCACTGTCTAATAAATATTACAGTTAAACAACCAAGGAAAAAAAGATTATTGATCTTTTCCTGACCCACATGTTACACAAACTGACCATACACTTGCCTTGCAGTAACAGCAACAAAAATGTTAATAATCTGACATTTCAAAATTGGCAAAAGAAATAAATGGGAAATGAGTTACTAGAGAATAGAATGAATAATTACTATCCCAATTTCTGAACTACTTCATTGTGTGAGAATACCAGCACTGAATGTAACTGAAATACCTCATGCAACATCAATAAAGATGCTTATCTTTTAAAAACAAAATAAAAATCACTTTGTCTGCTTTTTCTTTCAATTAGTCTAAGAAAGTGTTAAATAAGCTTTAACTTTTTCAAGTAAGGACAAAAGGAACATTCTATTTAAATGGAAAAGACAATATACATATTTTTTAAATACCTTATCAGGCCACCACTGTAAATCTTCTCCTAGAGATACTGGACTTTGAACTGGTGTATTCTTCTTATCCAAGTTTGGCTCTCCTTCCTTGCTGGTAGAGCCCCTCTCATTATCAAATGAGGCTCCATCAAGCCACCTTCGCTCACGTAAACGTAAAACGGATTCACGTTCACGCAACAGCTCAGAGTCTCTCTCTAAGGGAAGAAGGAGAACTGGTATGCAATTGGGTCACACCAGTGGGATAAAAGTAAGCCACTCTCTAGTAAAGACCCTTCAGGATGAAACTATCAGCAGTTTATCTACTAACAAAAATTTATATAAATGTATAATCTAATAATGCTGACATGCAACATTCAAAACATTAACCCTTTTCAAATGAATGGATGAAAATTATAAGCTAATAATTTTATAAACTATACAAGAGTTTGCTCCATTATTTTAATTGTATTTTTGACACAAAGGTGATTTTAAGTTTCATTTGGGTTTTTAATTCAGACTCTAAAATGCTTAGTTTCATTTGAAAATACACTATATAAAATGCTTCGTTTATGATTTTAAAATGTGTATAAATTAAAATTTTAACACATTAGCTATAAGCAAACCAAAAAGTATTTCAGTAAGTTTTCTTTTTAATGCAGACACAGAACATCTTTAATAGGTTAAAGCAGAAATACACTAACAAGTTTTTAATAATCTGGTAATTTTACAGGTGGGATTTTTTTTTTTGGGGGGGGGGGGGGTGAGACGGTCCTGGGGCTTGAATTCAGGGACTGGGCACTGTCCTTGGGATTTCTCAAGGATAGCGCTCTACCAATTGAGCCACAATACCATTTCTGGTAGAGCCACAACACCATTTCTGGCTTTTTGTGTATGTGGCACCACAAGGAATTGGACACAGGGTTTCGTGCATGCTAGGCAAGCACTAGGCCAAACTCCTAGTCCCTATGGACAGGATTTTTTCTGGATTAATCTTGCATTTAAAAAATTTGATGAAGCTGAGCACTGATGGGTCATGCCTATAATCCTAAATAATTTCTCAGGAGACTGAGATCTGAAGATCATGTGTCAAAGCCAGCCCAGGCTTGAGTCCATGAGACTCATCTCCAATTAACCACCAAAAAGCCAGAAACAGTTGTAGCTCATTGAAGTAGTACAGTGGTTAACTTTAAGCAACAAAATCTTGGGAAGAGCTCCTAAACCAAGCTCTGAGTTCAAGCCCCAGGACCCACGAATCAAATGACTGACCAGGCACACGCATGCATGCGCATGCGCATGCGCATGCTCATCAACATCACTCTCCAAGATTGTGACTTGTTTCTATGGCTCAACAAAAAGTAATATTTAGAAAGAGAAAATTTGAAAAAGGAGGTATTTATGAATCACTTACGTCCAACATTAAATAACTGAAAATTCAGTACTTATAATTAAGGCTGCCAAGTATACTTTTTTTTTAATTTTTAAAGTTACTATTTAATTAAGTGCAGAAGATCACCCCATAGATCTGTTATTTTAAAAGTAGTATTTTAAGGGTTAGGTATCTGTGTCAAAGTCTTAATATAGTATGCAATTTTTCCAATTTGTTAATGATTGGGTAAATATAGTTCATTTTTCTTTTGCTGGTCATCAGGCTTCAACTAAGGACCTAGCCACTGTCCCTGGGCCTCTTTGTGCTCAAGGTTAGCACTCTACCACTTGAGCCACAGCATCATTTCTAGCTCTTTTCTGTTTATGTGGTGCTGAGGAATCAAACCCAGGGCTTCATGCAAGTACTCTACCACTAAGCCAGATTCCCAGCCCCAATGCAGTTTACTTTTGTCTACTAAGTTTTAAATTTAATTCTAGAAAGTAAAAATATTGACTGTGAGTTATACACTAAAACTTACACCAATATAGAGAAGGCTGACTTAATGGTTTCAAAATCTTTCTATCCTCTACTCTGTACTGCACTAAGATTTCAATTTTTTTTTTTTTTTTTTTTTTTTGGCCAGTCCTGGGCTTGGGCTCAGGGACTGAGCCCTGTCCCTGGATTTTCTCAAGGCTAGAGCTCTACCACTTGAGCCATAGCACCACTTCTGGCTTTTTGCTATGTTTGTGGTACCGAGGAATCGAACCTGAGTCTTTGTGTATGCTAGGCAAGTACCCTACCACTAGGCCAAACTCCCGGCCCCAAGATTTCAAATTTTTACAAATAACACTTTAATAAACATTTATATCTATCTAACCAGGATTTAAAATAATAAACATAAAACCATTCGATTATTTTAATCAAAGACTTGTTTTCTGAATGCTGCATGTCCTTGGAAATAAATTCTGCTTTTAGTTCAGAATCCATCTTCTTAATTTATAGTTAGGTAACTCTTATTATCCATTCTACAATATAAGACCACCTCTTAAATATTTAGCTTTTCAAAAAATAAAAACAAGAAGCTTCAAAGTCAAAGCACTACAAAACACTTAAAAGATTGTCTAGTTTAATATACAAGTACAGTGAGGCCATCACTATCCTTCAACAGTAAAATAAATAAATAAATACAAAATTACCTCGAGATGAGCCTAGCCTGGAAAGTGATGAACGACGAAAAGAAGGGTAACCAAAATAGCTAATGTCCTCAGAAAACATGGCATCTGCATCAATAATGACACTTGGATGAGCAGAATGAATATCAGCATCGAGAAGAGACATAAGATCTTCTACAAGCAAAAATAAGTAAAGGTTATAACATCTATAAATCAGATTTAAAAAGATTTCTAAAATGAAGAAACATCAAAACAAACAACACATGCTATCTAAGCAAAAACAGAAACTAGAAAATAACATTTCATTAACACAGACTTTAAAGATCAGCAAATACCTAACTGCTACATGCTCAAGTTATTATCACAGAAAACAAGATTTACTTTTTAAAATATAATATCTGTAACACAAAGATGATAAAGTCAAAATCTAAATGCAATCCAGTTGCTACCTACTTACAAAATGCAACATTCCAGGATCACCTGTCAGCTACAGATAAACACTGCATTCCTCAAACAAGGAATCAAGGAATGAGAAAATGTAACATAACAGGGACCAACCTCCAGGTAAGTAAGATTCACTGGCTGTATCATCTCCATCATCTCCATCTTCATCATCCCGGCTAAGCAAATTATTTACAGCAAGGTTTACATCAAGATTCGTTCGCTGTAATTCTCGAATAATAACACTTCTGGATTTGCCTTGTAAGACAACTTGGGCCTGCAAGAAAAAAGTAGGAAAGTGGAGGCCTGGCTTAGAGGGTAAAGCACACACCATGGGCAAAAGTTCAATGACTTGAGATCAAGCCCCAAGAACTACCAAAAAAAAAAAAAAAAAAAAGGAACAGAAATAGAGATAGACACTATAACTGAGCCTGTGTCACAGGTGGCTCACACCTATAATCCTAGTTACTCAGAAGCTTGTATCTGAGAATCATGAAAAAACTGGGAGGCTCTTAACTAAATTACCAAAATGCCAGTAGTGGAGTTGTGTGTGGCTGAAAATGAAAGGGTCTTAGCTTTGAGCAAAGAAAGGTAAGGGAAAGCATCCAGACCCTGAGTTCAAACCAGAGTATAAGCACACACAAAAGAAACCCAAATTGCCACATGCTGGTAGCTCATGCCTTTATTCAGTTACTCATGTGGCTAAAATCTGAGGATCACAGTTAGAAGCCAGCCCAAACAGGAAAGACCATGAGATTCTCTCCAATTAACTACCAGAAAACCAGAAGTGGCACAGTGGCTCAAAGTGGTAGAGCACTAGCCTTGAGCAAGAACTCAGGTACAACACTAAGGCCCCAAGTTCAAGCCCCATGACCAACAAATCAATCAACCAATCCATCAAAACACAGTGGCATAATTTTTTAAATTCTTTATCAGAATCAGCTTTCTAGGCTGGGAACGTGACTTAGTGGTAGAGTGATTGCCCAGCATGCATGAAGCCCTGGATTTGATTCCTTAGTACAGAAAAGGTTGGAACAGCACTGTGGCTCAAGGGGAAGAACCTTGAGCACAGAGAGATTCAGAGATAGAACCCAGGCTCTGAGTTCAAGATCCAGGACTGCAAAAAAAAAAAGAGGAGGAGGAGGAAGAAGAAAGAAGGAGGAGAAAGGGGGGAGGAGAAGGGGGGGAGGAGATAGTAATACAAGAAAAAAAGAAATGCTTCCACACATAATGAGTCATGCCGTGTGGAAACTTTACCTCAATCAGTGAAGTTTCAAGTTGTCGTAGAGTCTTGACTTAATATTAAAATAGTATATTAAAATAATATTAAAATTAAAATAAGTGCCATACCTGTGAGATCAGCTCCTCTGGAATGACAGATGCTGGAATCACTGGCTGAGGCTGACTGCCTAAAAGTCCAGACCCTCTATCACGCCCGGTTCGAATGACTCGAGTCTGCCGCCGGGAATCTCGAGCTCCAGCTGATGACCTCCCAGAGGACCCTCCTCCACTTCCACCAACTCCAGAACTCCAGCGACTTCTAAATATTCGGGAAATGTATAAAATTAGCCTTTTAAACCATTCTTGAAAATGGTCACTTAAAAGTCTTTATTCTTCTCAGTTATGATTCATTATTTGTTCAAATGATGTTTTCTGTAGTAGTAACAGAAAGGCTCTGCACTCTTAGCCTTTTCTCTGAAAGCTAGCACTCTACCACTTCAAGCGTATCTCCTTCACTTCTGGCTTTTTTTTACAGTTAATCAGAGATAACGTCTCACAGACTTTTCTATGTAAATTGGCTTCAAATCATAATCCTTAGATCTTAGCTTCCTGTGTAGCTAGAATTAGAGGTAAGGTACTCATGTCTGTCTCAAAAAATTATGGATTTTCATGCAACTTATGGGTAACAAGTATGGGAAATTAAGGAAAGGGATGATATTGTCCAAAAAGCATTGTACACATTGTATAGAATTGTAACCCCTTTGTACAATTCCTTAAGAGTACCCCCCCTCCAATTCATTAGCCAACTATATTATAACAATTTATTCAAGTTAAAAAAGATCTTGGTGCCTAGCATGCCCAAGACCCAGGTTTGATTCCTCGGTGCCACATATATAGAAAAGCTGGAAGTGGAGGTATGGCTCAACTGGTAGAGCATTAGCCTTGAGGAAAGCCCAAGGACAGTGCTCAGGCCCTGAGTTCAGTCCCCAGGACTGACAAGACAAAGAAAGGGTGGAGGTGGGGGAAGAGAGGGGAGAGAGTGGAGGGGGAGGGGAAGAGTAAAGGGAGAGGAAGAGGAGGAAAGAAGGGAGGGGAGGAAAGAAGGGAGGGGAAGGAAAAAGGAAAAGGAAGAAAGGAAGGAAGGAAGGAAGGAAGGCAGGCAGGCAGGCAGGCAGGAAGGCAGGAAGGCAGGCAGGCAGGCAGGCAGGAAGGCAGGTAGGCAGGTAGGCAGGTAGGCAGGTAGGCAGGTAGGCAGGTAGGCAGGTAGGCAGGTAGGCAAGCAGGCACTGAAGATGAATACAGAACAGTGGGTGCCTTCATCTGTACACAAACTTACCCCAAGGTGTTGCCTGCTAGCCTGCCCAGTGTTTCAGACCCTGAGAGAAACCACGGGGAGTCACTTGTTCTACCAGGCCTCGAAGTCCTCCCTGCTCCTGAGTTGCAGTTCAACTTTGACCTAGGGAAGATCCAAGAGAAAGAATAATCACAGAACAGTTCTAAGCTGCTGAGAATCAAATCTACAATTCCGGACCTTGCTACTCTAGAATACACTCATCAACTTTGTAGCCTTTAAAACATTCTTTCAGCATTCTTCTACTTCAAACTATGTTAGCATTTCAACTATAAATGAATAGTAAACTGTTCTTTAGATTTTAAAATTAATCATTTTTTCCTTAGAAGCAATCAAGTCAAACTTTTTGCATGCAACCTAATACCTTTCTTCTTCTTCTTCTATTGGTGGGTTGTGGTACTTGAACTTTGGGCCTGGGTGCTATCCCTCTACTCTTCAGCTAAGGCAAGTGCTATACCACTTGAGCCACAGCACCACTTCTGGTTTTCTGGTGGTTAATTTGACTTTCATGCCCAGGCTGGTTGGTACTGAATTTCAATCCTCAGATCTCAGCCTCCTGAGTAGCTAAGATTACAGGAATGAGCCACCAGAGTGCAGCACCTAGTAACCTTTTTACATTATATTTATATATAATATACATATATAATGTATATATGATATACATGATAAAAATTTTAAAGACCAAAATGTGGTTTAAAAAATACAAACATGGGCCGGGAGTTTGGCCTAGTGGTTAAAGTGCTTGCCTAGCATGCATGAAGACCCGGGTTCGATTCCTTGGTACCACATACATAGAAAAAAGCCGGAAGTGGTGCTGAGGCTCAAGTGGTAGAGCTCTAGCCTTGAGAAAGTCCAAGGACAGTGCTCAGGCCCTGAGCTCAAGCCCAGGACTGGCAAAAAAAAAAAAAAAAATACAAACAGGGGCCAGGAGTTTGGCCTAGTGGTAGAGTGCTTGCCTAGCATATGCCCGAAGACCTGGGCTCCATTCCTCAGTACCACATACATACAAGTTGGCAGTGGCGCTGTGGTTCAAGTGGTAGAGCTGTAGCCTTGAGGAAATCCCAAGGACAGTGCTCAGTCCTTAAGTTTAGTCCCCAGGACGGGCAAAACAACAGCAACAACAAAAATTATGCTTCCAAAGTGAGTTATTCAATTTGGAAATAATAAAAGGAAAGAATGTGGGAAATCATTTCAGTCAGCTGGTACATGCTGGCATTTCTAGCTACTTGGGAAGCTAATGTTCAAAGGATCGCTAAAACCCATGTGGTTCAAGACCCGGCTGAACAACATAGGAAGACTCTCATCTTTAAAAAAAAATTTTTTTTCCTAGATGCTCAAAATGTACCTCAGTGGTAGAATACCTGCCTAGCATGCATGAAGTCACAGTTTGATCCCTTATTACTATACTAATAGAAAAAAGCCAGGAGTGGCACTGTGGTTCAAGAAGCTCAGAGACAGGCACTGAGTTCAAGCTCAAAAAAAATCTATACAAAATAAACCTTATTTAAAAACAAAATATGTAAAATCATTCTTTTGATAGCATATTCCAGTCAAGTGAAAATTAATTCTTTTAATTTTAAAGTTAACCTTTTGTCTATAAATCATTGCTTGATTAATAATTAAAATGCAAACTAACCATTACACTGTTATTTAAACCTCCAACTGTTATGTATTTTTTTTTTTTAATTGAGTGTGACCAAGAGAAAAACTTGGCTTTTCTTTTTTCTTTTTAACCAGTCCTGGGGCTTGAACTCAGGGTCTGGGCACTGTCCTTGGGCACTTTTTGCTCAAGGCTAGCACTCTGTCACTTGAGCCACAGTACCACTTCTGGCTTTTTCTGTGTATGTGGTTCCAGGGAAGCAAACCCAGGAATTCGTGCATGCTAGCTAGGTGAGCAAGTTACCACTAGGCCATGCTCCCAGCACCTTATTTAATACTTTTATGAAAATATGCACACATTTACATGGATAAACAAAGACCATAAATCAAACAATGAACTAATCTGAAGAGGGGGAAGAGGGAAGTGAATCATTTTGAAAATAAGTTCTGATAAAAAAGTGAATAATTTTGTAATGTAATGTAAGTATATTTGAAAGAAGCATTTTAAAAAACAAAGTAATAGGTCTGTCTAGTGGCAGAGTGTTTGTCTAACATGCACAAAGCCCTGGGTTCAATTCCTCAGTACTGCATGCACAAAAAAAGCCAGAAGTGGTGCTGTGACTCAAGTGATAAGAGCACTTAACCTAGAGAAAGATCAAGGATAGTACCCAGGCACTGAGTTCAAGCCCTAGAAGTACCGCCCCCCACCCCACACACACTTAAATCTCAATGAAAGCTTCTGATCAATGGAGGAATGGATGAATAGGGAGGGAAACAGACTTCTGTAAGTACTAACCAGAGGGGATTGGTCTAACAAAGAGGATGAAGGCAGTCCAACACAGTTAAAATTGGTGATTGCAACTATATAAAACTGTAACAATAAAACCTGTTGAGCAGGGTGCAGTAGCTTACACCTGTAATCCTAGCTACTCAGGAGGCTCTCCAAGGAGCAAGGTTCAAAGCCTGCCTGAGGACAAAAGGACTTGAGACTCTTATCTCCAACTAACCTCTAGAAAACAGAGGTGGGGCTTGGCTCAAGGGTAGGGAAGTAGCCTTGAGCTGAAGAGCTCAGGGACAGTGCCCAGGCTAAGTTTAAACCCATAAAATAAATAAATACATATACACACACGCGCACAGACACACACACACACGTGCACACACACGCACACACACACATGCACACTTGTTTTGGGAAGAGAGACAAAGCGACAGGGCGATAGAGGGTGTTAAATTGATTGGAACATATTGTAAATGCATGTTGAAAGGTAACAATAAAATAAATCACTCCCTGCACAATTAATGTAAGCTAATAAACATGAAATGAAATATAGTTACATATAAATAAAAAACAAGCACACAAAAAACAATGTCTTACCCATCATTATTATCAGGTTTTCCCAATTCCAATCTATCTGGCTGTACTGAAAAACCAATTCTGCAAACTCTACCATCCTAAAAGCAAATAAATATGCATTAAAATCTGAACGTACAAAACAAGCATAGGCTTCACCCATCTATTGTGAACTGAGAAGACAACAAAATGTGTCAAATCTGACTTTGGGAATTAGTATATACATATATTGCCAAGAAAAAGAAAATTCAAAGCATCTCAATTTCACAGAATCCAGGGTAAAGAAACAATTGGACTTCAGTATCCTCTCCATCTATTATTCATTACTTTCAAGCCCAAGTAAATCATTTAAGCCAATCTAGGCCAAAGAATTTGAATAAAAAGGAAAGGGAAATAGGTGATTTTGGAAGGAACTCTTCTAAAGTACCTCCTGTTTTCTTTAGTTAAAAGACATAAGCTGAGTGTTGGTGGCTCATGCCTGTAATCCCAGCTACTTAGGAGGCTGAGATCTGAGAATTGTAGTTTGAAGCAGCTGGAGCAGGCTAAACAATTTCTAAAATCTCCAACTCAAAAACCAGAAATGGTGTTGTGACTCAACTGGTAGCTCACCAGTCTTGAGCACAAAGAAGCTCAGGACAGTGCCCAGGCCAAGTTCAAGCCTCATGACTCATGATCAACAATCAATCAATCAGTAGAAGAAATGCACATTTGTACTTTAACTGGTTTTTATTTCTTTACTCTGAATAAGTACCTTACCTCAAGAAGAAAAGCAGCATGATTTGGTCCCACCACACACTGTTTAATAGTAGCCTGCTCCAATACATTCAAAGGGGGATGGCTGCAGAACAACAACAACAAAATATGTAAGTAAAATCGTTTTGGTGTATGCTGGTGCTGGGGCTTATGCTGTCTCTGAACTCTTATGCCCTAAGCTCTACTCCCACCTTTTAGGTGGTTATTTGGAGATAAAGAGTCTCTCAAACTTTCCTGAGCAATCTAGCTCTAAACCACAAACCTCAAATTTCAACCTCCTAAAAAGTTAGGATTGTATACATGAGCTACAAGCAGCACCCAACTAAAATTACTTCTTAAATGGTAAACACATTTTAGGAGCTTCTTAAATACCACTAGCAAAAGAAAAAAGTTGGTAAAATCTATTTTTTTAATCTACATGTTTTAAAGCAATAATTAAAAATAATTGTATCCCCATAATCACTACAGCTCCATGGTATGCTAGATGGTATAAAAACCAGTATGATTGGAAACTAGAATTCAAATTGGTTTTCGATAAAATTCCTTTGTTGTCAGAATAAAGCTATCATAAATTAAGAATATAATTCAGTGAATAATTTACATTTACCTACCGTGCACAAAGGCCTGGGTTCAATCAACAGGACTGAAAAGTCTATATTTAAGCTGTCTTATTTTTTTAAAAAAATATCTTAATATTCTTACCTGTTTAAATTATATTTGTTCAGTTTCTCTGAAACTTCTCGTAACCTTAAAAAAAATTAATAAAACACATGTTCAAATCTTTTGTAAGCAAATTGTTTCCTAACAAGCACTGTAACTGTAACATTTGGGTGATTTCCAATATTAGCATATAAAAACCATTGCTATGGCAAGTTTTTTTTTATATTGTTTTGCTTTTGTTCCAAAAAGATCACAAGCAGACTTTCACTTCTTTTTTTAACCACTGGCAACTTCATTAACAATAATTGTGTTAGTCCCACTATGTATTTAAAGAAATTAATAGTCTAGAGTTTTTGCAAGTCAGTACAGTTGGTACTTGAATCAATGCCCAATCAATGGATAGATTAAAAACAAACCCACTATCTATGTCAAAACAAATTCTTGAATATCTATGGATATCATACAATAAAAATCTTGAAACAGAGCTCTTAAGAATTTATTATAATGGGGAAAAATTCCAAAAGCCTAATCAATCACAGCCTCAACAAGTGTCTTAGGTCACAAAACTGAATAGTCTCACTGCCCCTTAGTAAAAATTAAGGCTAATAGCCCCATTTCTAGGAATATCAAACGTGGTTGGAAAAATCTCAAAGGACCATGTAACAAAGACATATTAATACATATTAGTGGTTATGATTTTGCTGTTTCCTTCAAGAAATTAACATAAAGTACTGTGATAGTCAGCTAAATTAAACCTAAGGAAGTAATTCAAACATTTTTTGAGTGTATATGTGTGTGCTGGCCCTGGCTAGAATTCAGAGCCTGGGCATCATCCCTGGTCTGTTTTTTTGCTCAAAACTGGCACTCTATTTATTAGTAGAGCCACAGCTCCACTTTCAGCTTTTCTGGTAGTTAATTGAAATCTCATACTGGGCTGGCTTCAAATCACAATTCTCAGATCTCAGCCTCCTGAGTAGCTAGGATTATAGGTATGAACCCCAGGTATAAAGCCACATTCTTTCTTTTTTTTTTTTTTTTTGGATCAGTTGTGGGCCTTGAACTCTGGGCCTGGGTGTTGTCCCTGAGCTCTTTCAGCTCAAGGCTATGGCCCTAACCTTTGAGCCACAGCACCACTTCCGGTTTCCTGGTGGTTAATTGGAGATAAGAGTCTCACAGACTTTAGACTTTAGTGCCTAGGCTGGCTTTGAACTTTGTCAGATTTCAGCCTCCTGAGCAGCTAGGATTGCAGATGTGAGTCACACCCTTTAAAGTTTAATTTTCCCAACAAGTCACTTAAAAATCCACCTGATATTTCCAAACCTCTTCAGAAATAATGCTTCTATAATCAGAATTTTAGAATACAGTTGGGGATGGGTGAGCATGAACTTTGCTCTCTTCTTTTTCTTTGTTGGGTCATGGAGCTTGAACTCTGGGCCTGGGCGCTGTCCCTGAACTCTTCAACTCAAGGCTACAGCCCTATCCCTTGAGCCACAGCCCTACTTCCCAAACTTTGCTTTAAAAAATGGCAAAATAGAAAGATGCCCCCAAATCATACACCCTTGGTAAATAATTATTTATTTCAAGAGGCTCTAAATATGAATCAATTTTAATTTATCCTGTAAGCTCTATCCTCTATTCAACTCTGTTCAAGTTTGCTTGCAAACTTGAATTTTAGGGCTGGGAATTTGGCCTAGTGGTAGAATGCTTGCCTAGCATGCATGAAGACCCGGGTTCGATTCCTCGGTACCACATACATAGAAAAGTCCAAGGACAGTGCTCATACCCAGAGCCCAGGACTGGCAAAAAAAGGAGAAAAAAAAAAAAAAAAACTTGAATTTTAACTGCCTGACACTAACCTGCATTGAATGACTACAAGAACTTTCAAATTATGGTCTAATGTCTGTTAAGTACAGATATTCACTGGTAACTTTATCCTACCAAAGAACATCTGATCATGTCTTATTTATAGTACATAATACAATAATGCAATTTTATTTTTGTAATCCCGTGTTACTTTCATTAACAAAACATGTTTTATTTGTCCTGATGGGTTGGGGTTTTCTACCAAATTCTAGTTTGCTTCTTTACAAAGTACACTTCTATATTTCAAGTCAAGATTAAACGTAACAGGAATGCACTGTGGAACATCAGCTTGTAGGAGAAAGCAGACTAAAATCAAAGACAAAATGGCGCCTATTCAAAGACTAACAGTAACCTTGAGGCAGAAAACACCTTCTTTACTGAACCCACATTTATTATGAGTAATTTGCAAAACTTTTCACCAAAATGCACAGTGCAGAGAAAGGATAAAGGTTTTAGGGTTTAATCCCCAAAAGCCACAGTAGTGACAAAGTAGATCACTCACTAGAATACAACTAACCCCATTGCCCAACTCCCCCCTCCAATCCCCCCTTCCCAATAATGGGGCTTGAACTTCCTGATCATAGGGCTTGAACAATCAAGACTACTGCCCTATCCCTGGGGCTACAGCAACACTTCCCATTTTCTAATCGTTAATTAAAGATAAGAGTCTCAGGGCCGGGAGTTTGGCCTAGTGGTTAAAGTGCTTGCCTAGCATGCATGAAGACCGGGGTTCGATTCCTCGGTACCACATACATAGAAAAAAGCCGGAAGTGGTGCTGAGGCTCAAGTGGTAGAGCTCTAGCCTTGAGAAAGTCCAAGGACAGTGCTCAGGCCCTGAGCTCAAGCCCAGGACTGGCAAAAAAAAAAAAAAAAATAAATAAATAAATAAATAAAATAAAGATAAGAGTCTCCCAGAATTTAGTGCTGGGGCTGGCTTTGAACTGGGATTCTCAGAATTCCGCCTCCTGAGTAGCTAGGATTACAGGTGTGAAACACCGCACCTGGCTTCCCATTCATTTTTTTACTAGTCCAAAGCTATCTCTAGAGTTTTCACAAAATAACAGGTTGGGAATGTGTACAGATTTGTGGAATGTTTTGTTTTTGTTTTTTTACAAAACTGAGTAATAATGAAGCAATTAAATTCTTATTCCTGGACTCCAAATATCATTTCAGTTGATTATTATTTACAAAATTATAAATAAGTTTGGAAGATATTAAAATGCTAGCAAATAAGAACTCAAGAACAAAAATGGTTCTTACTAACTAGTCAAATAATTTTCTAATCCCCCCCCCCAAAAAAAAACCATACTGCCTTGAATCACATCTGAAAAGTATACCAGGGTTTTCTTCCAGCTAATCTACTCCAGAGCTACATTCTCATCAGTGTAAATTTTCTCTGGCCCTTCACAGTCCCAAAATTCTTTTTTTTCTTTTTTTTTATTGTAATTAATAAAAGGGTTACATGATATTTGCCAGATAGAAGGTGCATTAATTCACATACATTGATACCCTTTCACATGTCTTGGAGTCCCAAAATTCTTATAAATGTACGATATGCAAATGGATCCATGGAGAATGGAAATGTGTATGTGTGTGAAATATTTATACAGAATTAGAACTTACAGTTATTACTATCAGATCATTACTTCCACTTTATATTCTAGTCATTTGTATTTCTGTCTACACATCAAAATTTAGTAAAATAATTTCTCAATGAATTCTGAATAAATCTTTTACTCATGCATTATTCTACTATAAGAGCATATCCACAGATATTCAAGATTGTATTCAATATCACCAATCTACAATGTCAAACCTGCCATGAACACAGATTTCTCAAGTTTTTGAAGAACTTGAAATATCTGCCTAAAAGCTCAAATATACCATCAGTTGTTTTCATTAGTGACTGTCCTTAAAAATAAAACTTAAGCACCTAAGACTGACAATTTGTCATTAACTCTTTCAAATAAAGTTTCCATGAACCAGCAACTAAAAAACTTTCTTCTAGACAACTAGGGATCTTTTTATTGTGTCACACTGAGTGTTAAAATGACCTACTCACAGGCAGACTTACACTGACAATTTTTACAGCTTTATTGAGCATTTTTTTTGTTTGGGGGGAGGGTCAGTCATGGGGCTTGAACTCTGAGCCTAGGCGCTGTCTCTGAGCTCTTCAGCTCAAGGATAACACTCTACCACTTGAGCCACAGCACCAATTCCAGTTTTCTGGTGGTTAGCTGGAGACAAGAGGCTGGCTTTGAACCACAATCCTCAGATCCCAACCTCCTGAGTAGCTAGGATTCCAGGTGTGAGCTTTATTATGGGGCTTGAACTCAGGCCCTAGGCACTGTTCCTCAGCTGCTTTTGCTCAAGGCTAGCACTCTACCACTTGAGCCACAGTGCCACTTCTGGCTTTTTCCATTTATATGATACTTAGGAATCCAACCAGGGCTTCATGCATGCTAAGCAAGCATTCTACCACTAAGCCACATTCCCAGTCCCCAACAACTTCTTTAAAACCATAACACAAAGGTCAAAGTCACTAAAAAGTTGGCCTTCAATACTGCAGTGTGAACATAGCTCTAACCTCAGAACCCCTGTAATAGTCTCATGGACCTCCTGGATCTGCAGACCACACTGCTGTGCTTTCTGATGAACAGTGCCATTACAATATTCAGTACTAGATCTAAACTGAGGAAATACTATTGTTTTTCTTACTACAACAGCCAAAAAATACTAACCAAAATAAGGTCATTGTATATTTTTAATGTGCTTTTCAAATTACTCTGTCATACACCAAAATTTTAAAAAATGTTTCTTAAAGGTTGGCTGCAATGTAGAATCTGAAAACCTATGAATGAATTTTTTCAAACCAGGTGCTGGTGGCTCATACCTCTAATCCTACCTACTCAAGAGGCTGAGATCTAAGATCACAGTTCAAACCAGGCTCCACAGACAAATCAGATTCATGTCCAATAAACCAGGAAAAAAGAAGTGCCAGGAGTAGAGGTGTGGCTCGAGCGATGAGAGCGCCAGCCTTGTGCCAAAAAGCCAAGCAAGAATTTGAGGTCCTGAGTTCAATCCCCAGTACTAACACCCCCTAAAAAATGTTTAAAAATTTATACAAGTTATATTAACAACTAATGCCTTTCAACAGAAGTGGGGCAAGCTGCAGGAACACACAAACCTCTGCAAGATGTATGGACTTACATGGATCAGACAGACCACCAGCCTAGGAAAAGGAAGTACTTATGACCCTGAGTTTAAGTTTAAACGCATCCAAAAAGAAAGGAAAAAAGGGGAAAAGGGAACAGAGAAAAAAAAAGAGAGGGGAAGGAAGGAAGGAAGGAAGGAAGGAAGGAAGGAAGGAAGGAAGGACGGACGGACCAAGGAGTTAAACAGAAGACACAAATTGCCAGCTTACAGATATACTAGAACCATATGGTATTTCCAAAATTTTTTTAACATTTTTGGTCAACATTCAAAATTGGGTATTTCATAAATAATTTTCAGACTTCTAGCGCCTCTTAAAAACTAGTATCTAGCAACTAAACATATATCCTAGTGATGACTCTTAGATGCTTCTGGTTTAGGGACAGTTAATGTAGGATTACTCCTCCACTCACTGAAAAAGTGTTTCCATACTGACGAGTAATCAAATCAGTCCTGTAATTAGATTTCAGCATATACATCCCTCTCTCTCTCTCTCTTCCCACCCCCCTCCTTCTTTTTTGTTTTTGGCTTATTTTGTTTTTGGTTTTGTTTTATGATTTATTTCATATTGTCATTGTATCTGACTCTGGTACCTGGCATACTTGTTTATTTAAATAGGGAAGGGGGAAAACAAGATGATTGGGAGGGGTGGGAGGAAGGACACCAGGAGAAAAACATTGGAAGGGGTATCAATGTTCAAGAAGTAATGTATCCACTACCTGACAAATGTAACTTGAACTCTTTACATCACTGACAATAAAATACAATTAAAAAAAAAAAAAGACAGTCTTTGCTCAGTCACCAGCTTAATCACATTTTTGTTTCCTTTAGCTTGACAATGTCCAAATTAGCAATAGAAATTCTTCCTATTTGTTGCTTAATCAAAGAAAGCGTGCTTAATAGTAACAAACATCTGACTTTAACTACAAGTCACATAAAGTATGGCTTTTGTACAGAAAAAAATTAATCAGGGCCGGGAGTTTGGCCTAGTGGTTAAAGTGCTTGCCTAGCATGCACGAAGACCCGGGTTCAATTCCTTGGTACCACATACATAGAAAAAAGCCGGAAGTGGTGCTGAGGCTCAAGGGGTAGAGCTCTAGCCTTGAGAAAGTCCAAGGACATGCTCAGGCCCTGAGCTCAAGGCCAGGACTGGCAAAAAAAAAAGAAAAAAAAAAAAGAAAAAAATTAATCAGCCTCTTAAATTGTTCTGTACTACATACATACAGAGGACTTCTACTTACTTAAATACTTATAAAGATAGCAGGAAATAACTTACATTGAGTCTTTGCTTTACCCTAAATGATACTGGAATTTACCTTCAAAGATGGATTGGATTTAAGGCTGGGAAAGGTGGCTCACACCGGTAATTCTGCTTGGGAGGCTGATGATGGAGGTGCAAAGCCAGCCAAGACACTAAAATCAGTGAAACTCTTACCTATAATTAACCACCAGGAAAACCAGAAGTGGCACTGTAGCTCAAGAAGTAGGGCGGTAGCCTGGAGCTGAAGAGCTCAAGGGCAGCACACAGGCCCAGAGTTCAAGTCCATGACTGACCCCCAAAAAACCCGCTAAGTTCTAAATAAATATTATAAATTTAAAAAGTGATAAGTTCTAAATCTGAACCTTTTAACCTATTCCCCCAAAATAGCTTTTGATTGAAACTTCAAAAGATTTGTTAAAATAAAATGGCAAAATCTGAAAATGGAAGAAAAACATGGGAAGGGGAAACAAATGTTCAAGAAGTAATGTACTCACTACCTTCCGCAGTAACCCCTCTATACATCACCTGACAATAAAATAAAATTTAAAAATAGAATAAAATGGAAAATCCAAATTCTAAGAAAAATCTGCTATGAAAAAGAAAAGTTGTTATGCCTACAAATAATTCATCCCCCAACCTGTAAATTCCTATTAATATATAACATCATGAATGAGATTTTTCATAATAAAAGTGAAAGACAAAATCCCAAACTACTATGCCATTTACAAAATACATCTCTTAGAAAAAAGAAAAAGCCATTTTCCTTTGAAGCAAAATCAGCCATGTTGTTTTCATTCAAAACAGGAAATGCAAAATACACATGCCAAATGGACAAGAAAGTTTGGTAGGAAAAGATAAAAGGCACGGTCTTTTATGCATAATTCTTGTTAACTTCCTTAAGCCTTCCTGTCTCATCTAGCTTCATTTTAACAGGAAAACTATATATGCATGCATGAATCTAACTGTGCTAACTGGGTAAGATGTCTTTAGAGCTCTCAACACCCACACAAAAGGGTAACACCAGCCAAAATTTCAAGAGAAACATTTGGCATTTCTTCACCTTTATGCCAAATCTACACTGTGAATACCTTTAACTTCATTCACATCAAATATCTGCCAAAGGCAGATAATGTATTCAAATCATTATAAACCCACTT